>NW_020312007.1:153897-195986 GCF_003144115.1 Tilletiopsis washingtonensis | reverse complement strand
AGAGAGAGAGAGAGAGAGAGAGAGAGAGAGAGAGAGAGAGAGAGAGAGCTGGAAAGCACAGCCCGCAACTCACTGGCAAGGTCGTTCGACATCTCCTCCGAGCCCTCGCGCGACCTCCGGTTCCGCTCGTCGAGCTCGTCGCCCAGCGTGCCTCCAGACGAGGCGTTGCCCGGGCTACTCGGCTGGCGCCTCGGCTTGCGCCGCGGCACGTCCGCGACGTCACCATTCGAGTTCTCGCCTGCACCGCTGTCGTCGTCATCGTCCTCGTCCTCTAGACCCAGGTCGAGCACGGCATTCTCCGCAGCCTGCGCCTCGCTGAGCGTCTTCTCGTTGATGACGGCGAGGTACGACTCGTTCTCGCTGCGCAGCGTGCTGTTCGACGCCTTGAGGTCGCGCACTTCTGCTTGCAGCACCTCCAAGGAGGCGAGCAGGGTAGTCTGGCTCTGCGGCGCCTGGCCTGTGAATGGGCCCTGGCTCGCAGCGACGAGTCCGGCACTCAGTGGCGCCTCTGCAGCGACGGGACTGAGCGAGCGTTCCTCTAGCTGCTTCTGCAGCACCTCGGCCTCGCGCTTCAGATCCGCATTCGTCGCCATCAGCCGCTCGTTCGCAGCTGCCGACTTGGCGCGCTGCGAGTTCAGGAGCGCCTCAGTGTCGCTGAAGAACTGCCGCTCCTTCTCAGCGTTGGCCATCTGGAGCAGCGAGGCGGGTCAGTCACGCTAGGTCAATTTGAAGCTCGCAACCGGTACCATGCCGATGCAGCGGCACCCACCTGCTCTTCAAGCCGCCGGTCCGCCTCGCGGCGTGCGCGCTCCGCCTCCAGGTTCTCTTTCGTCAGGCGCTGATTCTCGGTCTGGAGGGTGCCGACCTCATTGTCGGCGCGCTGCTGCTCGGCGAGCAGCTCGTCGATGCGCTCCTCGCGTCGTGCCACGGCAGACTGCAGCGTGGCGCCCTCGGCTTCGACGGCCTCGATGCGCGAGCGTGCATCGGCCAGCGACGCCTGGTGCTCCTCGATCGTCAGGAGCTGCTCTTCGAGGCGAGCATTGAGCTGGAGCGAGAGCGTCAGCGACATACAGTGCCATGTAGCTGACGCGAAGTGCTCTCACGTCGTCCATGTGCTCCTTGCTCCGCTTCAGTGCCACCACAAGATCGTCGCGCGTCATGTCGCTCAGCGCCGCCTCCATGTCGGCCATGGAGATCTCGCGCGTCGGCGCCGCTGCGCTGGCAGGCGGCAGACTTGCCTCGATGGGCCGCGCGGGCTCCTCGGGCGGCACGGGCGACGTGGCCTGCGAGCGACTGGCGGCCGGCGTGGCATTGCCGCTGCCGAGGTTGGCGGCACCTCGCCGCCGCGCGCCCGGCGGCGCTGGGCGCGAGATGACGTTGCCGGAGCCCTCCATCGGCCAGGCAAGTCAGAAGTGTCAGGCGCCTCGAGGATGTGACGACGCAGCCAAGAGGGTGCGGCAGTGGTGCGAAGAGAGACGAGGCGCGGCTGCGACTGGAGCGTGTCTGGAGGTGGCCGAGTTGTCGAGCTGGCGCTGCTGGGGCTCGGCGTGGCGTGCGGCGAGGTGTCGCGCCAGGGTGTTCGTCTCGGCGCCTGCTGCAAGCTAGACAAGGCGCTCTTCGCAATGCGGCAGCTTCCTTGACGATGCCGAGCGCAGAAGAGAGGGACGGAGGAGGTGAGAGGGTGAAACAAGGAGCGCATCTGGCGCGCGCACGGCCGTCCCAGCATTCCGCGGCGGTACGCCCAGCGCAGGCACGGGGAAGGGGGGCGGCGCAACGCGAGGCGGCTGCAGCACGTGAGCGGCCGTCGCGCCGTCCTCGTCCTTCCCTCCGCTCCACCATCACCGCCTGCTCCAGACGTCTCTGCGCTCATAGCCCGCTTCACTGGTCTCTTGCCCCTCCGTGCTGCTCTATTTTCGCTTCGTCCCTCTCGATCACTCAGCCCGCGATGGAGGCAGCGTCCCAAGCGCGTCGCGCGCGTCTCGAGGCGCTCAAGAAGCGCAAGGCCGGCGGCGACGCAGCCGTGCCCGCTGCTGCGCAGGAGGGCGAGGATGGTGCTGCAGACGGAGAAGTGGAGCCCGAGGCACTGGACACAGCCAGCCTGGTGCGCACCTTTCGCAACTACGACCGCGCCACGGGCCAGGCGAAGCGCTTCCGCGCGGACATGGTGGGACAGGAGACAGTCGAGAATGGTGAGTCATGATCGCAAAGCAAGGCCGCAGCCATCGTGCTGGGCTCTCCATTCGATCCAAGCGGCGCACACACTGCTGCGGGAGCTGCTCAGGCACAGGTCCCTGCGGTGCTGCATCGAGCACGTGTCGAGCTGGCTGCCAGACACTTTCCATGCGGAAGGCCAAGCGTGCTGTGAAGAAAGGAGCGGCCCTGCATGCGGCGATACGAGCCGTATACGAGGCTTCGAACTTGTGATGCCGTCTCACTGCTCCCAGCCTGAAGTACAAAAGCTGACGCGGCATGACTGACAGAGGTCAAGGGCGTGCAAGAGGGGGTCATTGCGATGGACGAGCTGAAGCGGCAAGAAGACTTGGTGGGTGCTCTCGCTGAATGCAGGCCAGCGTGACGCGTCACTCATACCTCGACTGCAGGATCTCACCAACATTGCGCCGCGGAAGCCAAATTGGGATCTGAAGCGGGACATGGAGAAGCGCCTGGCGAAGCTGGAGCGGCGAGACAAGGAGGCGCGTCTGATTCTGATACGTGAGTTGCAGAGACGGCGCAGCAGTCGTGCTTGGGGGCTGACTATGAGTCTCAATTTGCAGGGCAGCGAGTACAGGCCTCAGCAGGCTCCGGCGCTGCAGGGCAGCTCTCGGCGGCCGAGGCGGAGCTGGCGGCTTCGGCTGTGGGCGCGGGCGTCGGCGGCGCGGGCATGCTGGAGGCAGGAGCGGGGAGCGACGACGACGAGGCTGACGATGAATGATACCTCATGGAGCCATCCTTTAGTGGTGCGAGCTACTCGCGCCGGCGCAGCCAGCAATGCCGGCCTGTCGCAGCGCCGCACAAAGCGGCGGCACGCGCGATTGACTCGCCGAGCTCGGCGGCTGCTTGGGCTGCATCTGCGGCGTTGTGTGAGGAAGGCGAACCTCGATTCACTGCTCTGCATCACACTGGCAGTGTCATCTTTGCTGCATGCTTGGAAGCGCTCCTCGATGTTCCTCCTCTCCGTCCTGGCATGGGGTCAGCGCAACGCGTCACGTGTGGCAGAAATTTGGCGCGCAAGGCAGCGCGCAGCGCCGCGGTGGAGGCGCGCCGCTCTCCGGTGATGAGCAAGCCTGCGCAGCTTGGCCTTTGTCCTCGACCTCGCCCACCTCTGGACCTAGACTCTCGCCTGCCTCTCGCCTCGCCCCGTATAGAGTAGCGCGCCATCTCCAGCTTTGCGCTCTGGCTCCTTTCTACGCCGCTGTCTTCGGCACATCTTGAGCGCAGCGCTGTCGGCCGACACCTCGTCCCCGCGCTTTCCCCGCTTGACCATCTCTCACAATGGTCGCCGACACAGAGCTGTACGACCTGCTCAACTGCGCGCCCGACGCATCGCCGAGCGAGCTCAAGGCCGCGTACCGCAAGGCGTCGCTGGCGAACCACCCGGACAAGAACCCGGGCAACGAGGAGGCCGCCAGCGCACGCTTCCAGGAGATCGGCGCCGCGTATGAGATCCTGAGCGACCCGGACCAGCGCGCTGCGTACGACCGGTATGGCAAGGAGCAGCCCGGCATGGGCGGAATGGGCGGAATGGGAGGTGGGCCAGACATGGACGACATCTTTGGTGAGTGCTTCCGCTGCGCACGCAGGAGCTCTTTACCGCTGTCATCGGGGAGGGTGATCCGCGAGTCTTGTGCATGCGCTGATGCTCTTGCCTCGCTCAGCCGAGATGTTTGGAGGCGGACGTGGCGGAGGGAGAGGCAGGCCGCCGCCGCGCCGCCGGCCCAAGAAGGGCCAGGACAGCCGGATCCAGTACGCCGTGACGCTGCAGGACCTGTACAACGGGCGCACGGCGCACTTCAACCTCAAGCGCGACCGCTTCTGCGGCAGCTGCGGCGGCTCGGGCGGGCGGCCAGGCGCCAAGCCGCAGCCGTGCGTCAAGTGCGGCGGCGAAGGGCGCGTGCGGCAGCTGCGCGACATGGGAGGAGGCATGGTGGCGCAGTCGTTCGGCACGTGCAACGCATGCGAGGGCGAGGGCGAGAAGGTGCGGGAGAAAGAGCGCTGCAAGAAGTGCAAGGGCGCAAAGGTCCGACAGGAGGCGACGAAGCTGGACATTGTCATTGAGCGCGGCATGCATGATGGCCAGTGCATCGTCTGCAAGGGCGAGAACGACCAGGAGGTGAGCATGACCGCATGGGGTTCATGCCGGGCACTTTCGCTGACTCGGCTTTACAGCCCGGCGTGCCTGAAGCAGGCGACCTGATCTTCCAACTCTCGCTGCAAGAAGACCCGTCGTTTAGCCTCAACGGCCTCGACCTGCTCTGCACGTGCCGCCTGACGCTCTCCGAGGCGCTGCTGGGCTTCGACCGCACCGTCTTGACGCATCTCGACGGCCGGCAGATCCGCGTGGAGCGCCGCGCAGGCGCAATCACGCGGCCAGGAGACGTGCAGCGGGTGCGTGGCGAGGGCATGATGACACAGGGCGATCGTGGAGAGCGAGGTGATTTGTACATTCGCGTGAGTGGAGCGTCGAGACGAGGACATGACCGCGCTGACGCTGCACCCGCAGTGGGAGATCGACTTTCCGCCAGACAACTTCCTCTCAGATGTGGACTCGCTCGTGCGTCACAAGTCACACTGTGCCTTTGTGACCAGCGCTGACCCTTGCGACAGAAATTGGCCCACTTGCTCCCGCCCAAGCGGCCCTCGCCGCCGGCAGACGCGACGACGACGGTCGAGACTGTCGCGCCCGAGACGGCGCCGCTGGAGGAGGTGAGCACCGGCAGAGCGGTCAATTCACTGCATTCTCTCTGACGCCCTGTGCAGTTTGGACGCAATGCGCTGCCCAGCCAGGAGCACGAGTGGGAGGACGACGACATGTCGGCCGGGGGAGGCGGCGGCGGCGGGCCGCAGTGCGCACACCAGTAGATGCTGCACGTGAACGTAGAGCTGGATATAGACGTGACTGTCACTGTGCTTGCTTGCCATACTATGCTCTTCATCCGGATGCTGTCTGACGATGTGCTTGCCTAAGAAAAGGGGCCAGGGCCCGGTCGAGAGGAGGAGCATGGCCGCCGTCGCGCGCGCCAACGTGAGCGACTCCCGCGCCGCACGAAGAGGGTTCCGAAATCCTAGAGCCCTTGTGCGCGCGCCCGAACGTGCGGTCATCGCGCGGCCCGGCCCAGCCTCGGCGACCTTCCTGTACCCACGCATCCCACCACACCCACACTCCCGCTGCCCAGCATGCGTGAGTCGCACGCCACTGGCGCTGTGCACGGATGCACAGCAGCTGTGCGGCTGGCGCGGCTGGCTGGCGCATCGCTGACCCGTGCTGCTGCCCTCGCCAGCACCGAAGAAGAATCAGAAGGTCAGCCTGACCGACTTCCTGAACGACGAGTGTGAGTCTACGCGTCCGGACTGCGAGGAGAGGACAGAGTGCCTGTGGCTGGTGCTGCAAGCTCGGTCCTGCACGTGTCAAGAGGCGCCGAGGATCGCCGAGGTGGACAGGGGCCATGCAAGAAGGTCGGACGCTCGGGCTGCAAGGTGGCGCAGCGGCATAGGCGGCGTGCTAGCCCTGGGCACTGGCTCGCCCATTTACCACTTTCTCGGCGGACGCTGACTGACGCGCGTATCCAGCGACCGGCAAGGTCAACTGGGCCGATGACATCGACGACCTGCCGACTGCGCGTGAGTGCTGCAGCGTGCCTCGGCGCGCCATACCCCTGCTCACAGGCGGCATCCAGCGTCTGGCCGCGGCTCGGATGACCGCTTCGCCCGCCGTGGCGGCGACTACCTGTCCACTGTGCCGGACCGCGCGGACCGCGACCGCATGATGGGCCCGCGCAGCTCGGGCTTCGACGAGGACCGCGAGCCGCGGCGCGACCTGCCGCTGCCCGACAAGCCGCCGTACACGGCCTTCGTCGGCAACCTGAGCTTCGAGGTGACGGAGGACGAGGTCAAGGACTTCTTCCCCGGCAAGGTGAGCTTGCTGCCAAGCGCGCACCCTCGCGCGCGTGTGCATTGTCTGGCGCTGGCGTGCTCACGCGCGCGCCTCTCAGAACATCAAGGTCCGCCTCGTCGAGCGCGACGGCCGCCCGAAGGGCTTCGGCTACGTCGAGTTTGACACGCTCGATGATCTCAAAGATGGTCTGAGCCTCAGTGGCTCGCAGATGGGCAGCCGCACCGTGCGCGTCAGCGTTGCTGAGCCGCGTGAGTGCATGTGCGCGTTACAGCTGGCCGAGCGTGAAGCTGACTGGACGTGGCGACGCAGCGAAGAGCGGCTTTGGCGGCTCGAGCATGGCCGAGGAGGCCTCGCAGTGGCGCCGTGCCGGCCCGCTGCCGCCGGCGGACCCGCCTGCGCGCCGCGGCCCGCCCGGTGGCGGTGACCGCCCGAGCTACAACCGCTTCGAGTCCTCTGCCTCGACCGGCGGCGGCTTTGATGCCATGGAGGTTGGCGCCGGTGGCCGCAGCGGCTTCGGCAGCAAGTTCACGCCGGCACCGGCAGGCGTGCGCGATGCGCCGCCGCATGGTGCTCCCCGCACGCCGCGCGTCGGCGCTGACGGCGGCCCGCCGCCGCCGCTCGAGCCGTCGCAGGGCGACGAGGCGTCGAACTGGCGCACGGGCAAGCCCGTCGAGACGCCTGTCGAGGCGCGCCGGCCCAGCTCGGGTGTCACGCCCGGCGGTGCGGACCGCGCGCAGAGCTTCCGTGGCGGCGATGCGACTCAGGTCGACGAGCGCTACGCTGGACAAGAGCGCATGGGCTTCGGCAGCAAGTTTGCTGCCACGCCGCCGGAGAGCCCGAGCGGAGGCGCTGGCAAGCGCGCCGGCTTCGGCTTCGCAGCCGGCCGTGCCGGCCCGCCTGGCGCTCCCGGTGCTGGCCCGAGCGCTGCACCCGTGACGCCGACTGCCGGCGATGAGGCCGACACCTGGCGCAACGCTGCTCGCCGGCCTGCACCCGCTCGCGGCCCGAGCCAGGGCCCTGCCGCTGGTGCGCCGCCGGCCGAGCGCAAGAAGCTCGAGCTGAAGCCGCGCAGCACGCCGACGCCGGCAGCCGAGGGCGGCGAGGCACCCAGCACGCCGCTGTCGCCCACCGGCGAGCAGAGCTCCTCCGGCCGCGCCAACCCCTTCGGCAACGCCAAGCCCGTTGACGCTGCGGAGCGCGAGCGGCTCATCGAGGAGAAGATGGCCGCGCGCGAGAAGGAGCGCAAGGAGCAGCGCGAGAAGGAGCAGGCGGAGCGCATCGCTGAGCGGCAGGCCGCACAGGATGCGGCGCCCAAGGGCCCGCGTGGCGACCGCAACAAGCCCGCCGGCGCAGCCGCAGAGGGCGGTGCTGCCTCGCCGGCCCCGGCTGGTGCTCCTACTGGTCCGCGCGCATCTGGCTCGGCCGGCAACGCATGGCGCCGCGAGCCGTCTGCCAGCTCGCCGTCGGTGCCAGCTGGCCCGGCGGCTGACGCCAAGAAGACGTCTGCGCCTTCGTCGGAGAAGGGATCAAGCCAGGCTGAGGCCGTCGCCTCTCCGCCGGCACCCGCTGCTGCTGCGGCCGCACCAGTCGCACCGCCAAAGCCGGCACCGACGGGTGCCTGGGGCGGCGGCCGCAAGCCGAGCGGTGCGCTGAACCTGCCTTCGGGCGCGACGTCTCCCGCTGCCGGCAGCGGCTCTGCTACGCCGGCCGCGCAGGAGAAGGGCGAGGCGGAGAAGAGCGAGGCTGCGTCCGAGGTGCAGGCTGCAACAGAGGGTGTGGCTGCCGCCTCGCTCGACGAGAAGTCGGCGTAAGCAGCCGCCTCTGCCTGCCCACGCCGCCTGTGCCCGTGCTCCTGCTTGCCCCCCGTTGCTGCGCCTCTGCCGTGCCTCTGTAGCGTCACTCAGTCCTCGACCGCATCATCCTGCGCCTGCACCTTAGACAAGCTCTGTTCCATCACGCTCCCCCCTCTGGCCCTTCTGCGCCGGCACTGTGCCGTCGTCTTCACCCTCCCTACCCCCAAAATCGTTGACATCGCGCGCGGCGTCGTGCGGTGCTCGCATAATGTGATCTCAGTATGCCCCGTCTGCTCTGCCAGAGTGACTCCGAGCGTCCTCGTCTGCTCACACGCCTGCCGATTTCATTTTTGCTTTAGATTAAGGGCTACGTCGCGATGCGCTGCACGAAGCCGCGAACAGCGTGGAGGATGCTGCCCTCCTCGCTCGCGGCAGCAGACGCAGCGGCAGCCTTGCCCGAGTCTACGGCGCTGCTGAGGTCGCGCACGAGGCCCACCTCGAGCTCGCGCGACTCGCCGCGCATGCGCATCGCCAGCTGGGCAGCGGCAAAGAGCAGCGTCTGCTCCAGCGCTGCCGCCGAGGCGAGTCTCCGCTCTTGGGTCGCACTGGGTGCGCGCACCTCGTCGCAGAAGTACGTGCTGAGATCGAGCAGTGTGCCGATGGAGGTCGGCGCCGTCGGCGCAGTGCGGATAGTCTGGGGCAGGCGCATGTGAGCAACAGCATAAAATCTCGACAACGCCGAGCAACTCACAGGTGCAACGAGTACCTTGTCCATCGGCCAGTCGTCCGCATCATCGATGAGCACGTCAAGCGCGCCGCTCCAGGTGCACAGGGCTGCCACGGCGGTATGTGCGATTTGCCGCATCTGCTCAGTGACTTGCTCCTCTTCGCGCTTGAACAGAGCAGCTTCCGCCTCGGGCACCCTCGAAGACGCATCGTCGCCGGACGAGGCGCCGGAGATCAAGCTGGCGAGCTCTCGCGGGCGCTGGAGCAGGTACACGATCTGCTGCAGCAGACTCGTGGTGCGCTTGGCTAGCGTGTTCAAGATCCGGGCCGTACCACTCGCGTCGCTGCCGCGCGAACGCGATGAGCGCTGCCCAGTGAGGTCGGCGGACTGCGCCATGCAGTAGAAGAGCTGCGTGAGGACGACAAGCTCGCTCAGCTGTGGCGAGGAGATGCTTGGGCCCTCTGCCTGCGAGCGCTCGCGCCAGCCAAAGTCGCGCTGTGAGGAGTCCAGAGGCGCGAAGCTGAGCGCGGCGAGCACTTGAGCGCCGTAGACGCGCACGAAGCCTTGCACCTCGACCTCAACGAATGTCCTGTTTGCTGCGACGGCGCCGCGCGAGAGCCTATCCGGGCTGGTGAGGCTCTGCACGAGCGCGGCGACGATCTGCAGAATGAGCACCCAGCACGCGTGGCCTGGGTTGACGCCGCCGGCGGGCAGCGTTGGCCGCGTGGCACCGGTCTCGAGGGCTGTCGTCAGGGCATTCGAGCTGAGGCCAGTCATGACGCCCGCGAGGATGAGCTGCTCGGCAGCAGACACGTTCGACGCCAATGCGAAGAAAAGGCTGAGGATGGACGACACGAAGAGCGGCCGCGATGTCGCAGGTGTGGCGAGCGGGCTGTCGCTGTCGCGAAGTGCAGCGACGTCGGACGCAAGCGGCGCACGGCTGAGCAGGTCGACGCATGCCGGCAGGAGGCCTGTCGTCTGAAACCTTGCAGACCAGAAGTGCGGCTGCAGCCCGAGATCAGACCGCAAGAGCAGCTCAAGCACGCTGCTGACGAGCGTGAGGTCCTCTTCAAGCTCGTTCAGAGCACGTAGGGTGACGGTCGCAGGCGTCGCGCTCGCCAGCAGCGCCTTGTCGACGAGCAGTCGCAGTGCCATGATCGCATGCGAGGCGAAGGAGTCGACAGCAGCATGCAGCACGCTGTGTGCCTCGGAGTTGCGCGGCCGTGGTGCGTTCGATGCTCCTGCGCCGCTCTTCAGCATCACGCGAGAGCGGCGGCCGCAGAGCAGGATGATGCGGAAGAGCTCGCCGTGGAAGCGCGGCGCCCGCGTCTCGCGCACGCTGTCCTCGAGGCTGAAGCCTTCGTGCGTAAGGATACGTTGCGCGAGGTTGACCACCGCCTGAACGTCCTTCGATGAGCCGACCGCCGCGTTGGTCTTGCCAAGCGCCGGCGTGGCATCCGTCGACGAGCCCCACGCCGCCTCAAGCAATACCGTCAAGAGGCGCAGGCGCTCGGCGTGAATGCCACGCATGACATCGCCCGAGCGCGTCTCGTCCGCAGTGATCATGGCGCCGTGGATCCAGGCGTCGAGACAGCTCTGGCGGAGCTCCTGAGCGCCGGGCGTGCCGTGCACGGATGCACCGATGCGTCCAAGTGCCGTCTCGAGGAGCGATCGCCAAGCGCGCAGCAGAGCGGCCTGGGCATCGATGGCAGTCCAGTCGAGGTTCAGACCGGCGAGGAGCACCGACGCTTGCTGCACGCCAAGGTCGTCGATGCCCTCCTCCGTCATGCTTCCGTCGCCGTCGAGATGTGTCGGCGCAATGAAGGCCTCAAGCTTGCGCCGCAGCAGCTCGACATCATACACGTAGCTGTCGCCGGGCTGGCGCGAGAAGTCGAAGTCGTCCAGGCGAGCTGGGATGCGCAAGGCATCAATCGGCACTGCGGGAAACGCAAGCGACATGCTCGACTCGACGTCGCTGTGCAGCGCTGGGTCGCATTCGAACTGCAGGACCTTGACGAGGATCGGCACGAGCCGCTTAGATACCTTCAGCACGCCGATGAGTGCCTCGAGGCTGGCGCTTGCGGCGCTGTCTTGTGCGCGGTCTTTGCCCTTTGCCGACAGGAAATCGAGCTGTACGTCGCGCGCGGCGATGCCGAGTGCTCGTGCTCTGCTCATCGTGCGGAAAGCGTAGCTTGCGGCCTCGTCGTGGACGTCGGTCTGCAGCACGCCATCGATGACCTCGACAAGGCGCGACGGCCGCGGCGGGGGCTCGATGACGCCGTTCGTGGAGATCTCGAAGAGGTTCTTCCAGACGTCCTTGCGGCTGCGCAGCGTTGCGAACAGAGCACGGTGCTCAAGAGCATGTTGCCACGCGACATCGAGGAAGCGCAGCGCGGACTCGAGCAGCGCAGGGGCCTCTGTCCAGTACTCGTCCCAGTGGTCGAGCACGTCCAGGGCGGCCTGTAGCGCTGTCCTGCCGAGCGCCGGCTCGCTCTTCTTGCCCTCCTTGTTGTCGCCGGCGGCGTTGCCCTTCGTTGCAGCAAGCGTGTGCTCGGCATCCGAGTCCAGATGCCGTCCGGTGAGTAGCAGTGTCGCTAGTGTTGGCTGCGAGTCGACAATGCTGGCGAGCATGGTCCAGAGCGTCGTGCGCAGGTCGGCGTCGACGGAGTCGCTTTCGACAAGGCTGATGAGTCCGGTGACCGTCGACTCGAGCTCGGCCGACGAGCCGAGGTGGCCGACCAGAGTCGGAATGCCTGTGGACGGTCCGGCATTTCGGCTCAGTCCAGGCGCCGAGACCTCGACCGTCGAGCGACAGATGGCGCTGATCAGTCGCGCAGCCTCGCTGCTCAGGCTGCTCGAATACGGGAAGAGAGTGTAGGCCAGCACGGCGCTGGCAAGCTCGATGCGCGCAGCGCGGCGGCCCAGCATCGGGCGCGTAGCGACGACGGCGTGGTCGAAGAAGAGCAGCTCTAGCAAGCCCAGGTGAGCAGACTGCGAGCTGGGCCGGACGGCGTGAATCTGGCGGCGGCGCTGCACGATCAGAGAGGCGAGACGCAAGCTCGCCTCGACGAGGCTCTCGGCGGCCTCTGCCTCGAGGTGTCGGACGTGACGGTAGAGCTGCGTGATGACTTGCTGCCCGGTGCCCAGCACCGCGACGAGGGGCGCCAAGTACTGTGGCGTCGCGTGGGTGACCAGAGCGCGCTCGAGAGCGCTCGTGGGTTCGACCTGGGCTGCGCGCATGCTCTGGTCGCGGAGCACGCTCTCGAAGAAGCGCATGCATCGCCTGCCGAGCTCGATCTGCTCGCGAGTCCGCACGTAGCGCCAGCTCTGGAACTCGGTCCAGACGACCTCTACGATCCAGCTCGTGGCACGCAGGAGCACGTCGCCCTTGATGCGCAGCAGCTCTGCCGGGATGGCGAACTGCGAGCGCTGCATCTCAAGCAAGAGCGCCTGGTGAAGGTCGATGAGGGCGAGCGTGCCGGCGAAGCTGCCCTGCGCCACATCGTGGATCGTGAGCGTCGATGGAGGGATGCCCGTCGTGTCGAGCTCCGACGTAGACGCGCGGGAGAGGAAGGGCAGGGCACCGACGCCGCCAGTCAGGACATTCGACGAGCGCAAGGCCACGAAGATCTCCGACGGACGCGCAGGGACAAGCAGCGTGAGCAGCTTGAGCGAGCTGACGACCAGGCGAGAGGCAACGGGCCGCGCGTCGAGCGCTTGGTTGAAGATGCGCATCGTCACCTCGACGAGGTCAACTGGCGGCGCGTTTTCGTCCAAGTCGAGCCCCTCGTATCTCGGGAACGAGTCGAGATGCGACAGGAGGGCGGCACACGTCTCGGGACTGCCGGCGATTGTGGCGCTGAAGAGGTCCAGAATATCGGCAGCGCACTCGCCGTGCTGCGAAGGGTCTTCTCCGGGCGCCAAAGCTGCGAAGCTCAGAATGTTGGCTGGGCCGCCAGAGAAGACCTTTGCGTCGTCGCCGGACGTGTTGCCGTCTGGCGAGGCCGGCCCCGTCAGTAGGCCTACGAAGCTCGCGAGCACGTCCTGCAGGATGCGCCATGCGCTGATCGGCCCGGTGGCCTCCCACACAACTATCGGCGCCGCGTCCACTTCGGACATGGCCCGACCGATCGTGCCCTGTGGAATGCTCCGCCAGCCAAGAAACGGGATCGAGCGCTTGGCACGGTATGTCGTGGTGGAGTAGTCGCCGGTGTCGAGCGTCTCGAAGGCTGCGCTGACGCCTCCAGCCTGAGCACGGAGCACCTGCGCGACGCCCGGCAGCTCGGCGAGGAACTCAAACACGCTCGCAGAGGCTTGTGCGACGCTCGGAGATGCAGCAGTGCCTGGCTTGCGGAGCGATTCGATGCCACAGGCGCCTGTGAGGGCGGTCGCCAGACGCACGAGCGGCCGGAAGGAGACGGGCCACCGGCGAGCGGCCAGCTCCAGGAACGCGCGCCGGTCCTCGTGCTGGAAGTCGCTCTGCCAGAACTGCGTGCAGAGCGCGGCCAGACCATCGGAGCTGCCGCCGCCTTCCTCGGGCGCAGCACCAGCTCCGAACAACGCCTCCCAGAGCTGCAGCAGGCCCTCGTGGTCCGGCACGAAGGGCGCACGCACGACCTCGGTGACGGCCAGCAGCAGTCCCTTGAAGATTGCGCGGTGTGCAAGCGATGAAGCAATCGACGTCGACACGGCCGACGACGTCGAGGACGCCGACACCACGGGCGACGTGACAATGGCGTGCATGGTGCGGAAGAGCTGCATCGACGGGTCGAAGGCAGCCGAGGCCAGGCGCTGCCACAGCGGACCGCCTGCTGGGTCGTCCGGCGTCGTCTCGAGCTCCAGGCCGCGCAGTCGTGGCGGCAGTGGCTCGCCAGGGCGTGCGGCGTGCCAGTCGCGCAGTGCCACGTCGAGCCGCTGCAGCACGAGTGCCCAGGCAAGCAAGATTGGCGAGCGGAGCGGGTCCTCGCTCGAGTCTTCCAGGTAGTCGATGCCCGCGGAGACCTGCCGCGGGTCGGCAAAGAGCGACTGGCTGGCGCCCCCATCTGGCGCATCGCTCTGGTCCGACGACAAGGGACCCAGCTCAATGCCGTCCATGACGCGCTCGAGGTCGAGGCTCTCGACTGCAATGAGCGAGAGCATATGCGTGATGCACTGCAGCAGCTCGGCTGCCTGGCTGTCAAAGAAGCCAGCGTTGGCCTGCTGCCTGCCAAAGTCGGTGCGCCGCAGCACATCCAGCACGTCGCCGACAAAGGCGCCAGTCGGCGGCAGGCGTCCGTAGTAGAGCAGCGAGATAGTCTCCAACAGATGAAGCTGCTCGCGCAGGCCCTGCTGCGCCCAAAAGACTGCGTGTCGAGGATTCTGGCGGATGTGATCGGGCAGGCTCCGCCCCGTGAGAGCGACGAAGCCTTGGAGGCAGCGCGAGCCAAAGTCGGGCGTGATGAGCTCCACGAGCACGCTGTCTGCCAGCGCATGGAACTCGTGATACTCGTCGTCCGCGATGCGCAGCAGAGCAGCGACGCAGCGCAGCACATAGAGGCGCTCTTCGAAGTAGAAAGTGCTGAAGGCGTCAAGCAGGTCGGCGCGCAGCTCTGAGCTGCCGGCTGCGGATGCTGTCTTCGAAGAGCCGGCAGCCGGTGCGCCGGAACCTGCGCGACTCTTCTTGCCGCTCTCGCGGCTTGCGCGCGACAGCAGATCGAGACTCACGTCTTCGCCCTCGAGAAAGGCGCGCAGCAGCAAGTATGCCTCCACCTCGTCGAGCTCGTGCCGCTCGCTGATGGAGAGGGCAAGCTCGCGCGAGAAGTCGTCGACTGTGACAGAGCTATTCTGCGCGTATGGCAGCGACATACTGCCCTTGCTGAGCTTGCTGCGAGCCTCGGCAGACGGCCGCGCGCTGGGCTCTCCACATGCACGCAGCTTGCCGATGCGCTTCAGCAGCGCCGTCTTGAGCTGTTCGGGCGTCATGTGCCGTCGCGAGCACTCGAGGTTGTCGTAGAGATCGCGGAAGGTGCTGCGGGCGCATGCAGCGTCAGAACACGCCGGTCTGGCCGATCACGCTTGGGGCAAGAGCTCACCATACTGCCTCTACCGGCGCAGCCGACGCTGCCGCTGCCGAGGGTCCGGCCGATGCCGACGAGGCCGGCATGGCTGCACGACACACGACGAGGGCAGAGAAAACTGGGCGCCGCGGTAGCTGCAGTGCGGCGCAAGGAGGGCGAGTACGGAGGAGGGCGAAGATGGTCGGGAACGACGCATGGAGCGTGCGGCTCGGACCTCGCGTCTCGCAGCGGCAGCAGGGCTCGGCGCGACGCGCACGTGACGCGGCCGCGCGAAGGCCCATCGAGCGGCAGCAGCAGCAGCAGCAGCAGCAGCAGCAGCAGCAGCGCCGCTTGCTTCTCGTCCTCATCATCCCCAACCCGCTGCCACCTGCATCCACAGGCCAGCGTCCTCTGATGCGCTGCCACACAGCGCGCTGAGCTCCACGCCGCCCGCGATGGCGCCTCTCTCCTCTCCGTCGCGGCCCGCGACGCGCAGCACTGCCGTGCGCCGCATCGTCGGCGATGCGCAGCCAGCCAGCGCCGTCACCGAGCTGCCCCCGGCAGCCGATCACGACGATCTGTTCGGCAGCAGCGACAGCGGCAGCGACGACGAGGGCGATATCAGTGGCACGTCGGCCTCTGCCGTGGACGCCATCACACGTGCAGCAGCTGCATCGCCGCCGGCACCGCGCCTCGCTGGCATCGCCTTGCCGCTCGGACGCGGCAGCAACCGCACGTCAGCCACCTCAACACCCGCGAAGGGCCTCTCGCCTGCGCCGGCAGCATGCCGCACTAGCCCCAGTGAGCCCGCCGTCGGCCCTGTGGCCGGCGGCGCGGTGAGAGGCCATACACAAAATGTGCGCGCGCCTCCGGCAGCCTTGCCATCCCTTCCTTCCCAGAACCGTCCTGAACGCCGCCCTCTCGGGCCTTTCTCCCCTTCCGTTCCCACAGGCACCCCGCTAGGCTCATCTACGTCACGCTCAAGATCAGGCACGCCGCGATCGTCTCGCCAAGACGATGATGCTCGAGCTTCGAGTAGCCGACGGCCTGCCTCGCCTCGCGACAGCCAGAGCCTCGAGAAAGTGTCGTGGCCGTCGCCAAGCACGGAGCAGGGCGGTAAGGCACTGCCGCCTGCTCGCTTCGCACCCGCAGAGCAGCCAGGCACGCTGGAGAACGAGATGGGAACGAGCGCACGCCTGAACAAGCGCGGCGGCCTCGCCGCGACGGGCGCAGTGACTGACATCGTGAGCCGGGCGAAGAGACAGCGCATCGCCGGTCAAGAGGCTCGCACACGCCGCGAGAGCGCTCCAGTCTCAGCGTCCGGCAGCGCCTCTCCGGCTCCACGTCGCGTCGCAGCACCAGTACCGCCGCCCCGCCGTCCGGATGCCAGACCGGTTGCTGTTCCGAGCGCTGCTAGCACAAATCTCAGTCTTGATGCCGCATCCACATCCGCGCTCTCGGGCGACCAGATGTTGCAGCTTTTGCTCGCGCAGATGGAAGACTCGCAGGTCAATGGCGGCAGCCCTCGCAGCGCATCTGCCGGCGACCCGAACGTTCCATCGCCGCTGCGCTCAGGAGCAGATCTGATGCTCGGCTCTCCGGCTGCGCATCCGCCCGGCACGCCTCGATCGGTCATCTTCCGTCCGCCGCCGGATCCTCTGCAGGCTAAGGGTGCCGGACCTCAGTCTCGCCGTCTCGCGAAGCCTGCGCTGCCCAAGGACCTGCAGGACGGCATCAGCGGCAAGACTGCGACTGCGTCGACTCGGCGCCAGACAGCATCGTCGCGCAGTCCAGACCCCGACGTCAGCATTCCGCGCTCTTTACTCGAGTCTCTCATCGCTGCCAACAGCGCCGGCAACCTGCCGGCCAACGCACAGGCAGCACTGCAGCGTGCGCTCGCGGCGTCTGCCTCCAGCGAGGCGCCTTCTCCTGCGGCCTCGACGCCGAGAGCCCGTGTCGGCAGGGCTCGAGTTGAGAGATCGCAGTCTGCGCTCAGCACTGCCGCGAGCACCAGCGCCAGCGGCTCTGCCAGCCCACTGCCGGAAGCTCCCGAGGCAGCCGGCTCCTCTGCTCCGGCCGCGCCAGCATTCCCAGTCGATCCTCGTCCCGAGTCAGTCGAGGCCATGCTCGCACGCCAGCTCGCCGACGCCACGACTGTGCATGCGCGTCTGGTCAGCAATCTCTACCGTCTCAAGGTGGATGCCTACGTGCTGGCCTCGGCGCGGCAGGTGGTCAACGAGCGCATCGCCACGCAGCACGACATTGCCTATCGCCGCAGCTTCATCAATCAGCGCGGGCCCGGCTCGATCTCGGGCCCGCCGATCGTCGATCCGCCGCCACTGCCGGTGCCGCCACCGCGTCCGCCGCCGGCTCAGGCGAACGACGCATCGGATGATGCAGCAGCTACGTCGCAGAGCGTCTTTGAGCGCGTGCTCTCCGGCGCCTACGACGTGGACTCCGACTTGCTGAACGGTCTCGGCCTCTGAGGGAGCAGGAAAAAGAGGGAGATGGGACGAATAGGCAGGTCGAGGCAGGATGCCTGAGGGAGGAAATGGAGAGAGAGCGGAGAATGGAAGGCCCCCGTAGGGCAGCAGAAGAGAAGCAAAAGAGCCCGACAAGACTGCCACGCCCAGCAGCGGCCAGATCCGTCCTCATCGTCACGCGTCACCCACAACCACACACACACATCACTGGCTACCGTCTAATTCCATCCATGCATGCGTGGCGCCGCGGGAGGCACAGAGAACGGAGAGCTGGGGTGAAGGGGACGTGTGTCCTTCACAGACGGACCTTGCTGTCGGTGCTTTGCCGCCATGTCCGCTCCATAGCCTCGCCGGTCGACGGCGCCGCAGCCGCAGCTGGCAGACCGGCACGCTGTGCCGCCTCTTCTGGCGCAGCACGAGCTGCTAGCCTGCTTTGCCGCCACGAGACGATGGCCTCGACGACCTCGTCGAACTTGCCGCGCAGATTGTGGTCGGCGTCCTCGATGAGACCTGAAGCAAACAGTCAGCAGACGCAGCTGGCACGGCGAGCGCAGCTCGACGCACATAGTTGGCACGAGCCGGGTCTCCGCCCCGGCCCGGTCAGCGTATTGACGTAGCCCGCAGCATCGCACGTCGGCACGGTCTTGTCTGCGGTGCCGTGCAGAATGAGGCTGCGCGGCTCGAAGCGTTAGCTGCTGGACGCCACTCTGCGACTTGCTCGCCCGACGAACCAGTCTGTGTCGGCCGGGAAGTTGCGCACCGTCTGCTCCATCGGGAACTTTGCGAATGCCTCTACGTCCTCAGGGCGCACAATCACCTCTCGATCCTGTCCCGCCACTCGCACCTTCCAGCGGTACACTCCTTCCTTTGCAAAGCCGGCGTTGAACTCGGCATCACGCTTGTGGATGCCCGCCATGCGCCAGCGCCCTGCCACACTGGCCCAGAGCGGAATGTCCTCCTCGGGATCGACCCGCATCGCCTCGGCAAAACGCGCGTAGTACGCCCAGCCGACTATGGAGCCGCGAGAGTGGCCGACGATGAGCTCGATGGAGTAGTTGTAGCGCTCGCGCAGGAACATAATGACCGCTCGCAGATCGTCGACGTCGTCCTGTGACAACGTGTCAGCTAGCAGTAGCTTGGCGGAACTGAGATCAGACTCACGCCAAACTTGGCCATGCCCCAGCTGCCCGGCGTCTCGTGATTCGCGCTACAGAGAGTGTCTTAGCACTGTTGCTGCTTCAGCAGCTCGCTGTCACAGGCCACGCACCGGAAGTCAAAGCGGAAGCTGTCGATCGGCAACGCATCGACGAGCTTCTTGTGGTAGATCTGGTCCTGTCACGCCAAGCAGAGCATGTCAGCCCGCTGCTGCGGTCCTGGCTGTGACGTGCATCCTTCGACGCACCTTGTGGGCCAGCACGCCGTGGAGGATCAGCGCGACGGGGCGGCGTGGCAGGGCCGCCTTGAGCGTGGCGTAGCTGGGGTCATTGCTGGGCGGCAGCGGCGCGAACACCTCGTGCTGCGCGATGATGCCCGCAATGTCGACTGGGTTCTGCGGCGACGAGGCATGCACGAAGATCTTGGTCTGCGTCGGCCTGGGGTGCGCAGACGAGGCGGCTGCCGGCGAGGACGGGTTGCTCGTGGACATGGCGGATTGCCGAGAGTGTGTGCGGAACGCGTGAGGAATGGGACGAGCAGAGAAGTGCTCAGGAAGAGAACGAGTGCGAGGAGCGCGGAGGGAAGATGTGGGGCGGAAGGAAGGCCCAACGCGGGAAGGCGCGCGCTCCAACTCGCTTGGCCGCGCGCCCGGCGCTCGGGCGGCGAACGGCGCCGGCGGCTGTTCCCACGCTCACCCGGCCGTAATCAAGATTCTCGGTGGCGCGACCTTGCAAGCCGCCGGTGCGAGTCATCCCGCCCTCCCTGCCACCACCATCTGTCTGTTCCACCCACCTTCACTGCTGCAGCAGCTCGCTGCACGCTAGAATGGCCTTCTCCGGCGCCCTGACGCTGACGGACCTCAACGACTACCTCGGTCCGTCGCAGGCATGCATCAAGCCCGTCTCGGGCGCCGTCGAGACGCCCGTCGACGATGCCGCCGCAGCGTCGACGTCCATCGCCATTGACGCCGATGGCACGTACTTCGAGCAGCAGGGCGCCAATACTGCCGCCTCTGCTGCTCAGGCGCCGCAGCCGCGTGCCCGCACGCGCCTGGAGACCGCACAGATCTCGCTCGACGACTGCCTCGCCTGCTCGGGCTGCGTCACGAGTGCCGAAGCGGTGCTGGTCGGCATGCAGAGCACGGCAGAGATGCGCAACAAGCTGGCAAGCTTCGCAGAGGTGAGCATTGATGGCATTGCGACCCCATCGAGCAAGAGCTTATGCCTGCCTCGCAGCTGCCGTCTGGCTCCCGGCCGCTGCTCGTGGCGTCCATAGCGCCGCAAGTGCTCTCCTCGCTCTCGGCACGCTACACGCACTCAGCCGACCTCGTCACGCCTCTCACCGACCGACAGCTGCTCGCACGCATCTCGCATTTCCTGCGCACGAGCTTCGACTTCGATGTCGTGCACGATACGACCTTTGCGCGGCACCTCTCGCTGCGCGCGCACCAGCGCGAGTTCAGCGAGCGGCGAAAGGCGAGGCAGCAGCTGCCAATGCTCGCCAGCGCCTGCCCTGGCTGGGTGTGCTACGCCGAGAAGACGCACGGCGAGCTGCTGCCGCTGCTCTCGCGCACGCGCAGCCCGCAGCAGATGGCTGGCCTGCTGGCGAAGCGCACGCTCAAGGAGTGGCACGGACGCGCTGCCGTCTACCACGTGGCGGTGATGCCGTGCTACGACAAGAAGCTCGAGGCGAGCCGGCCGGACTTTGCGCAGGGCGCGGAGGAGGAGAAGCAGCGAGACGTGGATTGCGTCATCACGACGGGCGAGCTGGACACACTGATGCGCGAGGAGGGCTTCGAGCTGCTCGACCCGGTGCCCGGAGAGGAAGACGAGCAAGAGGCAGTGCAGCAGCGGATACCCGATCTTGTCCCCGCAGCAGGCTCCTCGAGCGGCGGCTTCCTTTTTTCACTGCTCGCCGACGCCTGGCGCACGCATCTCGCGTCGCTGCCGGACTCGGCGCCGCAGCCGCTGCTGGACGTGCGGACGATCCGCAGTGCCGACTACACGGAGTACGTGCTGCGCGCGGCCGACTCGGACGAAGTGCTCTTCCGAGGCGCGGCGTGCTACGGCTTCCGCAACCTGCAGAACCTCGTGCGCCGCTTGCAGCGCTCCACAGGCCTCAAGGGCAAGAACAGCGCCGTCGCGGGACGTCTCGTGGAGGACTCTGATTCGCCACGTCGCGGCAGAGGCGGCATGGTGCGCCGCGGCCGAGGCGCGGCCGTCTCAGCGGTGGCCCGCAACGGCGTCGACGAGGCGTATGACTACGTCGAAGTCATGGCCTGTCCCGGCGGATGCGTCAATGGCGGTGGCCAGCTGCGGCCGCCAACAAATGCACTTGAGGGTCAAGAGCAGCCGGATCCGAGCGCCAACTCGCTCGTCGCGCGCGCTCTGGCAGCCGCCGACTCGACGGAGATGCAGATCGACGCGCAAGGCAGCAGCAGCGGAGTCGCTACGCCGCTGAGCACTGGCGGCGAAGAGGAGGTGCGAGGATGGAAGGGCACCAGTCGCGAGTGGGTGCGCAAGGTCGAGGCGCGCTACTTTGCAGACACGCCGGCTGGCAGCGTGCATGCTGCGCAAGCGCTTGGCGTCGGCGGCACGCCGGTCGAGGCACAGCGTGCTGTGCAGACAGCGCTGGCTCGCGAGGTCGAGGACGGCGTCAAGCGACAGAAGCTGCTCGACGCCATCACGCGTGCGGTGGAAGCGCAGCTGTGCGGCACAATGGGCGACGAGGCGCTGCGCACGCAGTACCACGCCGTCAGCGACGAGGCGATCAGCGGACTAGCAGTGCAATGGTGACGTAGTATCGCAATGCATCGTCCCGCAGTACGTGCAGGTCCAGGGTGACAGACAGAGATGCGGCGAGGTGTGCTCGCGTGCTTCAGATCGACGGCGGGTCCGGGCCGGGCACAAAGACGCCAGGCCACTCGTTGGTGCCCCAATTTGCCTCGCTCATCTCGAAGAACATGGAGCCGTCGAGCAGCCCGTCTGCGCGAGGGAAGGAGGTCAGATCGATGCAAAGCGTCCGCTGAGGCCGGCCTACGCACTGAGAACGACGTTCCAATCCTGCAGAGAGGCGGCGTGATGAGCGAGAGGTCTGCGCGCGCTGCACGCACCACTCACCGTCTCTTGGCCGGCTCCCGCCGGCTTCGGGCCAGCATTGACGTCGCTCTGCTGCACGCCCGAGGGTCCGGCCGTGAAGCCCCAGTACGACGTGGCATCGACGATGGGCGACGGCCCTTCGCCGATGCTAGCGTCGCTGCTCGGCGCCGTTGCTGTGCCCGCGCCCATGCCGTGGTACATCGCATCGAGCATCTCGTTGCTGACGCCGGCATCGACGGTGCTGGGGTTGCGCTGCTGCCGCGCCTTGTATGCGTGCCGTGCTCGGCGAAGGATCGTGCGCAGGTACGGCGCATACGAACCCGCGCACCCCTCGCGGTGCGGCGTGATGTCTGCAGCTGTCGCGAGCGCAGCGACCACGCGATCGACGAGCGAGAAGACGTGCGGCCCATTCATGTACGGAAACGGCGGGTCGAGAGCGGTGAGCTTGAGCCCGAGCACGCAGACATAGGCGACGGTGACGACGGTGCTGTTGCGCGAGAAGGCGAGCTTCGTCGGGGTGACGATGTCGAGGAAGAGGCTGAGGTACGAGATGGTCGCCTCGTACGCCTTGCGGTACATTGGCGCCAGCGCGACGGCCGGGACGTGCTGGCAGCGCAGCGAGTACGAGTAGATGATCACCTCGGCGTACAGCGAATAGACTGCGGGAGGAGGCTCAGTGCGCAGCTCGCACCGGGCTCGCACAACACTACTCACGCCTGCAGTTGCGGAGGCGGCGCGTGGGCTCAATCTCCGTGCCGAGGCCGTTGACCCAGCGTGTGCGCCAGTTGACAACCTGCGTCTCGGCATTCTCGACCCAGAAGCCGAGCTGCACGCGCGCATACTCGCCCAGCGTGCCCACGAGGCTGCGGTCGAAGTAGTCGAAGCAGACGCGCATCGCCAGCTGCAGCTCCACAAGCGCGACGATTGCCTCGTCCTCGGGCAGTGCAAAGGGCATGCGATGCCTGTGCGTGGTCAGCGGAGACTCGAGGCGGCGTGGACATGATGCTCACCATCCGGCAGAGCAGCCAAAGCTGACCGGGTCCACCGCGAGAGTCGACCGCCGGCCCATGTGGGTGGCGAGCCCTTGTTCGAAGAGGAACAGGTTGAGCCAGGTCCTGCGATGCGTGGTCAGTCACGGGGCGTGCCATCTCGCACTAGAGCTAGCTCACCGTTCGCGGCTGCGCAAGCGTCGCTGCTGGCCCTCATCGAGCTCCGGCGCCGTGCCGCCAGTGACGTGGCGGTCGGCGACATGCCTTGGCTTGGCGCGACCGCTGAGGATTGCAGAGTCCATGCAGAGCTCACTGGCGATGCGCTGCCCGTAGCCGAGCAAACTCCAACTGCGATCGCCCGCGAGCAGCCTCGTCGGCGGATGGTACGCTGCGAGGATGATGAACGCCTGTGCGAGCTCCACGCTGCGGCAGCCCTCGAGCAGCACCGCAGGCATCACGGTGTTGTTCAAGTGGGCATCGAGGCGCGTCGCGATGCCGTGAGCGTCCGGCAGCGTATTGTCGAAGCGTGCCGTGATGGCGACTATGGCTGAGATAAGCATGGCGGAGCTGGAGCGCACGAAGGCGAATGTGCAGAGCACGGGATCGAGGAGCGTGAGAATCGAGTTGATGCGCGTCATGAAGAGGTCGAAGAGGTGCTCGGCCTCGCTCTCGCTCACGAGCCCGAGCGTGATGGGGTCCAGGCCGGGCCGCGTGTCTGGTCTTGACGTGTAGAGGCCGAAGATGCTCGACACCGTCGTGGCGTTGGCCACTGGATCAGGCTGGATTGTGCTGGGCCGTCTGTGCTCTGGCGTCGGTGATGCCGGCGAAGGAGACGTGGCGGTGCCCCCGCCGACTGCAGATGCGAGCAAGCGCAGCGGATTCGACAGCGGAGGCAGGCCGAGGGCGATCGAAGGCACACCAGCGCTGGAGCGGCGAGGCGGCAGCGCAGCACTGTGCGGCGACGTCCCGTCCATCGTCGAGCTGACAGTCATGGCAGACGGCCGATGCGAGGCACTCCACTCCGGCTCGGCCTCGGCTGCCTCGGGCGCTGGTGAGGCCGACTTGTGCGAAGAGCCGCTAGACGACGTGGGTGATCCGGACGGTGTCTCTACTCGACGTCGCTTGCGCGTTGACTCGCTAGTGGAGCTGCCTCCTGTACGCATGCCAGACTTGGCCAGCAGCGAGACTAGGTGCTTGCGCATGTCGTCTGCAGCCAAGCCCGTCTCTGTCTCGCTGGTCGTGCCGCGCACATCCTCGAGCGCGCCGAGCAGCGTCTCGAAGGAGCGCTCGAGGCGCGCCAGCTTGGCCGAGTCTGCGGGCCGTCGACCGCGACGGTGGGGCTCGAAGACGCACGGACGGCCTAGCCGCACACAGCGGGCGCAGCCCTTGCCAGGAGCCGGGCCGGTGCACTTTACCTGACGACAGCTCCCACGTTAGCGGCATGCAACGTCGGTCTCTGCGCTGACAGTCGAGTCGCTCGCTGCCGTGCGAACTCACCTTGCTGCCACGACACTCCATACAGCTGATCTTGCGATCCTGCCCGCCCGGCGGTGCCTCTGCCTTCTTCTTCGAGGAGGAGGCCGACGCCTCTGCTGCGGGCGCTTCGTCGTGCGCCGCACTCCGCGAAGACTCACGGCGCTCCTCGGGACTACGCGAGTCGACCTCGGGCCGAGAAGCAGGCGGCTCGTGGCGACGATGGTGCCACGCATCCCGCTCGTACTCTCTGCTGTCGCGCGCCCACGAGCGCTCGCCGCGGCCGCTCCACTCCCAGCTGCGATCCTCCCACTGCGAGCGCGGCGAGTGTGCGCCGCCGTCAAAGGGCGGCAGCGGCTGGTGCGTCACGATGCCAGGCCCGCCGCCGCGCGGCGCATAGTCGCGGCTGCTGGCGGCGTAGGGCTGCGAGTGCGCCGGCTGCGGCGGATGATAGCCGTTCTGGTACGGCGGCGGATGCATGGCGCCGGCGAGGGAGAAGGACGGCAGCGACGCCTCGCCAGAGCGCGGCGAGTGCGCGGGCGCTCGCAGAAGCATGCCGCGCTGCGCCAGCTGCGGCGCAGAAGCGGGCGGCGCCTGGCTGCCCATGCTGCTGCGATGGCTCGAGAGCCCGGAGAGGAGCGAGGAGAGCGGACGGTGCGGAGCGTCGTGGAAGGAGAGACCGCTGCTGCCGCGCGCGTGGCTGGTGCTGCTTGCCGGCAGCGACGACGACGACGACGACGAGGGGCCGCCGCTGCGCTGAAAGTAGGCGCTGGCACTGGCGGCGGGCGACGTACCAGCGGTGGTGGCCGAGCTGCTGCTTGCATAGCTGCTGCGTGCGGCATATGGGCTCGCCCCCTCCGGCACAGACGGCATGACGGCAGCGCTTGCCCTAGGCGACGGCGGGCGGGGCGAGGAGGTGCTGCGCATGGCGGCTACAAGGTTCGCCGTAGCTGCGAGGTGCAAGCAGTGCAGGCGAGCGGGATCTCGCGGCTGCAGCTGCGTTCCGGCTGGCCGGTGCAGTGCCAGGCGAGTCAATCGGGAATGTGCAGGCGGGATGGGGTGGCCGGTCGAGAGGTGCAGGCGGCTCGGCACGCGCCTCGGACCCCACGCGTCCGGCGCTCGCCGCATGCCGCCTGCTGCTCGCGGCTGGTGCCGATCCCATCGCCGCCTCGAGGCCTTCCCGTGTGTGCAGCAGCCGCTTCATGCGCAGCCGGAGCATCCACCGCCCACGCAAGATCGCTCACAGCGAGGGCCCGACTGCCCGGTCTCAGGCCAGGCGGTGGGGCCGTCCGCGCTACGCGACTGAGTTGCGCCAGCTTCCATGCAGCCGGTCGCTGCTCTGACGCTGCGCTCCAGATCTAATCGACTCTGATAGGCGTCCGTCTCTGTGTGACAGGCAGCAATCGCAGACAGCATGCAGCGAGAGAAGGGTGCAGCTCAGGCACGGCTGCGCAGGTTTGCCCGTCGCCGAGATGCGGGCTGCGAGGTGCAGCTCACGCCATCTGCGGCCGCTCACAGGTCCCTTTTGCGCACCAGCCGCGAGCTGCGCAGGAAGAAGCAGCCCGCCGTCGCATGTCCAGCTTGGCGACGACATGCGCTGCGAGCATGGCACGTACCGCCTCGGCCACGGGGGCCCAGCGACCCACACGGCAGCACCCTCGCGGCGTCGGTGAGCGAGAGGACCCTGAATGCTGCCGCTTCCGTCATGCGCGCCTGCGACAGTTGGTCCTGCGGCGCATGACAGGCGCCATGCGCAGCGTCAGCGGAAGGCAAGCGAGGGCGACTGTGGATTGCCGGAGGCTCAGAGCGAAGCAATTGCGAATCACGGTGAGGGGCCCACAGCGAGGGCGAGGCCGACGCCGACGACGAGGGCTGCCTCGCACCGGCACCTTCCCGCCACGCCGCCGCCATGGCTGGCGCACACATCGCACCGTGGGATGGCTGGCACACACACACATCGCAGCAAAAGGCAAAAAGAGAGGTTTCCGTGCGTGCTAGGCTGGGCTGCGATTTCAGGACATGGTCCGCCAGTCTGGCCGCAATCTCGGCACAACGTGGCGACGGGGCGCGCGGCGTGCGGTGCAGTGTTGCCACTCTGCCGCCTGCCCGCAGGCAGAAGGCGCCGCGGCCATTGCGTCCGGGCCGGGCACGCCTTGCGGCGCGCGCGGGCGCAGGACCGACCCCGTCGTGCACCAAGACGGCCAGGCTGCAAGGGCTCGCTGGCCCAGGACAGCGGATTCCTCAAGTGCGCCCATGACAGGCGAAGGCGGCACGTGCCTGTGGGTGCGGGTCATCTCGTGGGATGCACACCCGGCGCGTCGCAAGGCGGGCTGCGACGGAACCTGTCCGCCGGTGTGCGCTTGTGCCACGCCTCGCGTCTGCCATGGCGCGAAGCCGGGCTTCTGCTCGGGCACAGAGCAACACAGTCACCTCTTTCTGTACTATCTGCAGTCTCAGTCTGAGGTGTAAGCGCCGCCAGCAGCAAGCACGGCGGACGCTCATGCTCGTCGGCCAGTCTGGCGGGCGGAAGAGTCGCGCGCCGCGAGCTGGCCCTGCTCCCACGCCGTCCAGAGAGGCAAATCCAGGCGCCGCGCCGCGCTGCTTCTCTCTCCACCACACCTCACCATGCGGCTCTTCTCCGGCAGCGTCGCCTGCGCACGCACGCTTCTGGCACGGCCCAGCGCATCGCTCCTGCCGGCGCCGCGCCTCTTCGCGCGCGCCAGCTCCAGCTCCTCGTCGGCAACGACGCCGCTGATGGAGGCGCTGGGCAAGGTCATGTACACCGACGTCTCGCCCGACGCCGCGCGTGCGGCCAGCAGCGACGAGGCGCGCGCCGAGGCGCACTTTGCCGCACGCCCGCTGCGCGGCATGCCGGTGCCGCCGAGTCCCACCACCGAGGGGCGCAAGCACGCGTTCTCCACGCCCGACCGAGCCGTGCCGCAGGGGCCGGGCAACGTCGCGATGCTCTACAAGCAGCTCACCGCCACGCTCAACAAGAACCAGGTGCGCCGCGAGCTCGCACTCGGCGAGCGCTACGAGAAGCCAAACCAGGAGCGGAGACGGAAGCGCAGCGAGCGCCATCGCCGCCGCTTCAAGGACCTGGTCAGGCAGAAGGTGCAGCTGGTGAGTGGGCTCCCTCCACGGATGAGCAGGCCGCGGCTGTGCGTCGCGCTTCGCAGCTGACACATGCGTCTAAGGCGATGCGCATCAAGGAGTCTGGCGCATGAATGGCATGAGATGGGAACAGAGCGACTGTGCTGTGAGGATGGCGCATAGACGAGCGCGGGCAGAGACAGCGAAGGCACGCGCTGAGGCCGCCTGGCCTGGGTCGGACTGGCACGGGAGCGAGAGACTTCGGGGCCCTGTGCTCAGACTTGAGCCTCGGCTGCGAGAGCGGAAACCCTCGACATGGGCACTGTCGTCGCATCAATGGGGCGACAGGACGGGCAGTGGCGCTCTGCGAGTCAGGGACGTGAGCACCTGCGCTGCCGGCGGGCTCGTCGTTGGTGTGCAGAGGAGATGAGCCTGCTGGCTCTAAGCGACAGTCTATGCGCTCATGGCGCAGCTTTGCTTCGTCTTGCGGGCCATCGGCGGCTGCTAATGGCACAGCCGAGCTAGATGCACAGCGTCGTGGTTGGCACTCCATGCTTGCGCGCTGCGCTGCGTCGGGGCCTTTCATCCTGCTGCACTCGCTTTGCGTTCATCCTTGCGCCGGCTTGTGAAGAGGAGATCCTGGCTCGCCTGCCGCATATCCAGCCGCAGGAGTTGGACTTGTGCTGCTGCTAGAGCTCGCGCCCGTGTTCTCCGCCGCTCGATCGTTGGCGCACCACTGTCAGACGCGTATCTGCGGCACGGATGCTGGCCTGCCATAAAGTGCATCGTCTTTAGCTGGCTCGGGCGCCGATGTAAGCCCCCCTCGGACGGCACAGCTACGCATCTCGCGTGTCGCGCAGCTGCGAGCTGGAGAGAGCACAAGAATCGTCGCTGATCACTTCACTGCGCTTGGATTGTGCCACAGAGCGCGAATCTCCTGGGCGCTGCGCAACGCGGTGCTCGAGGGAGGAGCAGACGGCGTGGTCGCCCCGCCGCATGTGGCCGCACACTAGTTGCCGCAGCCGAGCTGCTGGCTGAAACTTGCGGCTCGCGAGCGCGGCGAATGCCAGCAGCAGCTTGCAAAGCGCATCAGGCCTAGACTTGTCGCTGCTGGCTTGACTCCTCTTCGCCACCCGTCTCCCACACACCAGCGCGCACGTCCTCATCTCGAGCGCATCCCCATTCCATTGGTGACCGAACGAGGCCCAAAAGGCAAGCCCAGCTCAACTACAATGACACCACGCAGCCCGCCGCGCTCCCTGCTCAGAACACATCGTCGCCCTCGTTGAAGAAGCTGGCGTACGTCATCACTGCGGGTGGTGATAGGGAGGGCGCGTCAGTTGAAGCACGACCGAGGGCGGACACAGCTTGGTGCGCGGAGCTGGCACGCCCTCTGATAGCGGCTGGCTGAGACAAGGGAGCGTCGTACTCTTTCTGGCTCCACCTCGGCAGCTGAACAGTAGCGCATGCACATCTCCCCATCTCTCCCATCCGTTCCCCGGCGGCGTCTCTCCCTGCTTTGCTAGCCAACTCACTAGTGCCGTACACCAGCAGCCCTCCCGCCGAGCTCATGATACACGCCATTTCCCGAATGATGCCCGCATGCGCCAGCGTAATAGGCAGCGCAAAGCCGCTCACGACCGTCGCGGCCGTGAGCCAGTTGCCAAAGTCCAAGAAGGCGCTGTTGTAGTCTGCCGAGAAGTCGTCTGCGCCGGCACAGCGCGCGCAGATGGAGTTGGGTAGAGGCGCGAGCACGTAGAGGAGCGCAACGAGGAGAGGCAGCCAGTTGCCGTAGAGCGCGCAGCTGAGGATGATGAGGAGAAAGCCGAAGGCTAGAGAGACGGAGAGGAAGATGACGGCTAGAGAGTCCAGGGGTCAGCAGGGCGCTCGCGCGAGCACGGGCAGATCAGGTGCGCCCAAGCATACTTTCTCGCTGGATGTGCCTCAAGCGTCAAAGCTGCGGAGCGACCCGAGCTTGGGTTCAGAGGCGGCTCTTGGGGCGGTGGAGCTGCGCCATCGTCGATGAGATGGCCAGCTCCACAGGCAGCCGCGCGTCGTCTTTGTCGCTCTCCTGTGTGGCACACTCGGGCCAGCAGCACTCACTCTTGAGTCCGGCAGCCATGATGGGCAAGAGGCAAGCACAAGCGACGGAGCTTGCAGACGGACGAGGGGATGAGTGGGTGAGGCGGATGTGGAGAGCAGCCAAGCCCCGCGCTGCGCGCCGCTCGGCGAGCGACGGCGCGGCCGTGCGGCGGCGCGGCGGCGAGGCGGAGCGGAGAGCCAAGCCTCGACGTGCGCTGCCGCATGAGCCTCACCTCCGCCTCTACCGCCGCAGCCCTTACCACAAGCAGCATTCCACCGCAGCTCAGCGCTGCTGGATACAGCTCAGCGCAGCTTCGGAGCGTCACCTGCGCAGCCTATCCGGCTTGCTCTCGCCCTCGCAGCCACTCCCGCTCTCCGAGCCGCGAAGTGGAGCAGCCGCCGCAGCTGCGCCCGAGATGACCGACATGCTCGATGCGCTCTCCAACAGCGGCTCGCTGCCCTCGCCGACCACGCCGCGGCCCAGCATGGGGCGCAACGCCTATCTGAGCGCCGCCGGCTCCAGCTCCGGGCCCAGCGCCGGCGCCTCGAATGGCGAGCGCAACGGCGACTCGCTCGGCCTGCCGCCAGCCGCGGCCTTTGCTGGCTCCTCGGCAGGCGCAAGCAGCGGGAGCAGTGGCATGCAAATGTCGGCTTCGAGCCCGGGGGTCCTGAGTAGGGCACTGCCCGAGCTGGAAGGAGAAGAGGGCGGGCAAAGCGCGGAAGAGCAACGAGAGGGACAGGAGGGTCAGGAACAGGAGGCTGGCGGCACCCGAGAGGCTTGGAAGGCTAGACGGAAAGTGTGAGTGGCTGTGCCGGGGTGCGATGCCTGATTGTTGATGCGCAGGGCACTGAGTCGGGGAGCGAAGAGAGCAGGCGGGAGCTGGCCAGTGCTGGTAGCGAGAGCAAAGGGGGATAGCAGCTGCACACTAGGACCTCCAGCGCCTCTGCTCGTCTGTGCACCAACGAGCGTTCGTCTCACGCCCGCTGCCCACAGGTTACTGGCCCAATCTCGCGACCACGTCGTAGCCAATCTCCAACTGCACGGCATGCGACCTCCGCCTTCGCTCGCACCTTCCTTCGTCGTGCCCCATCTCAACGCCTCCTCTTCCTCCTCGCAAGTCTCTGACGCCGGTCCCGCCGCGCGCAGCGCCATCCTCCCGTGGAACGACCCACGGCTGCGAGACGATGTGCTGAGGCTGATCGACCAGTTCCTGGCGGAGGAGGGTCTGGGTGCGACTCGACAGATGCTCTCTGAAGAGTGGAGCGGCAAAGTGAGGGAACGAGAGGAGAAGAGTGGAGATGCCAGAACGATCCGCAAGGGCATTCTAGGTGCGTTGTCTACTCCCGTCCCCTTTGATAGCGAGCCGCACAAACGCTGAGACAAAGACTGACACGTTGCGCTTGGACGGGCAGAGGGCGCGTGGGATGAAGTCGAGAAGCTCCTCTCCAAGCCTCTGGTGCGCAGTGCAAACGCCTTTCGCTATGCCGTGTACAAGCAGATCTTCCTCGAGCTCGTCGATGGAAGAGAATTTCAAAAGGTGAGGCGCGCATGAACGCACACACTTGCGAGAGCCTGGGGCTGACGAGGGGCCCCGTTCCTAGGCGTTCACATTCCTCAATAAGCGACTGAGAGGCTTGGAGCACTATCAACCTTACGCTGGAGAGTTCAAGGTATGCTCACGCGCTCGTGTCTGACCAAGAAGCCGGCTGACGCTCTTGGCCGCAGGATCTCTGCTATCTTCTCTCCGGTACGTCCTGCTCTCCGCCCTCGCCCCGCGCCTCGCTCACCCACCTACAGCCAAGTCGATCACCGATGCGCCTTCTTTCCGGGCGTGGGAAGGCGTGCAACCGGCACGCGAAGCACTCGTGGCGCAGTTCAGTGGCCTGCTAGAGCAAGATCGCATTGAGGCAGCGGACGATAGTGCGCCTTACGTGCCGCCTCATCGCTTGAGGAATCTGCTGCACATGGCCGTCGCGTACCAGGCGAGTCCTGCTTGGGCGTTGCGAGAGGAGTGCCGAGCTGATGTGCGACGCAGGTCGAGTTTGCCAGATACCATCCGAGAAAGGCACCGCGAGTCAATACGCTGCTGCATGACTACGGTGAGCTGCCTTCGCTAGGCTGCGCCTTCGCCCGTCGTCCCATGCTCACTCCGTTGCCCGTTCGCAAAGAGTCCTACGTCGTGCCCGACAGTGTGCTTCACACGTTCCGCGGACATCGTCGCAACGTGAAGGCGCTGGCCTGGGTCGGCTCCGAAGGGCGCTCGCTCGTATCTGGCTCTTCAGACGGCTCCGTGCGCATATGGGATGCCGAGAGCGCCCGCTGCGAAGCAGTGCTCGATCACGGCGGACGCGTGTGGGATGTCGACGCCACCATCGCCGGACAGCATGTGCTGAGCGCCGGAGGAGACGGCACGGTGAAGCTGTGGGGACGCAGTGGAGAGCTGAAAGCTACGATGGGCAGCGCGGTGGGGGATGTGTATGCCTGTCGGTGGAACCAGGCGGGCACGGCGATCCTCACGGGAGGCTATGACAAGCTGGTGCGCCTCTACGACGCACAGACGGCGGCTTTGACGTCGACTTTTACCGGGCACTCGCTTGGCATCTCGAGGTGAGCAGTTGCTCGACGTGCCTTCACGTGCGCATGAGACTGACGGCTGCTACCTCTGGCAGCGTGACATTCGACCCGGCCGGCCGACTGGCCATCACTGCGTGAGTGACGGCTCGCGACATGCGCACTGACGGCGGTGCTGACATCTTGCACTGTCGCCAGCTCAAAGGACACTGGCATTCGACTGTGGGATCTCAACAGCGGCGTGAGTCAGCCCATCGCCTCGTCACTGGCCTGCGTGGCGCTTCTCTGACCCATGCTTCACTCTGCAGCTTGCCGTGCGCACGCTTCACGCACACTTGGGCGAAGTCACCTCCGTCGAGGTGGACCAGACCTCGCGTACGCTCTTGTCGGCGGGCAAGGACAATCAGAGGTGCGTTCAATGAGCCGCGTTGCGCTATGCATCGCTCACGCCTCCCTTCACTCGCACACAGTCTGCTGCACGACCTCCGCACTCTCAAGCCCCTGGTGCGCTTCAAGGGCGCGACCAACACGCGGTCCAGTGTGTGCCTCTCTTGTCCACCACTCGCTATCCCTTGCTCACTGCCTGCGCAACGCAGACTTCGTCAAGTCGCACTTTGCACACAACTCGCTCATCGCCTCGGGCAGCGAGTGTGGCAGTGTCTATCTCTCCGACATGGAGTCGGGCGAGGTCATCCAGACGCTGGAACACGGTCCCGGCGTCGTGTATTCGGCCAGGTGGTGCGCTGCTCAGGTGCGTTCTTCCTATCTGCCTTCTCTCTGCTAGGATGCATTGCTAATGTGTCCTCAATGACAGGCGGCACTGGCGTCGTGCGGCGATGATGGAGTGCTGCGGACGTGGATCTGGAAGCCGGAGAAGGAGGACGAGGAGAGCAGTCTGGATCGCACACGCGCGGTGGCGGCTGCGGCTGCCGAACGACGAGGCAGTCGCTGACAGGTCGACGCAGGACGCGCTCTTGCTGAGCCGGAAAGGGGCAAAGATACAAATGGAATTGCGTCACCGATGGAGCTGTGCGATGAGAGATTTGAGATGCTAAGCAGCGAGAGGCTGATCGGATCTCGAAGAGCATTCAGGCCAGAGCTGGCGCGCGAGGCCAGCGGCCGGATGAGAGGGTAGACGAGCTGCGCCCGCGCTCGTCGAACAGACGGAGTCATCTCTCTCGCTGATTGCCGTGCTGTAGCGCGAGTCCGAAGCGCACGTTTGCGCAAGCGAGGGTGAGGCGCGTTGCGCTCTCGAGTTGGCATCACGAGTGTAGGTGCCGATGTCGAGCATGTTGCGCCGCAGTCTTCAAAGGCTTGGAGACGCGGGCACAACATGCTGCGACGCGGCTAGTACACTCAAGATGCCGTACCGTAGCACGACGGAGCTTCGCCGTGCCCTGCGCTGTGCCCAGATCGCGAGCGAAAGTGTTGGCGCGGGAACGAGCGGTCGCGTTGCGCAATCTGTGCCCGACGACGCTGTGAAGCTCTTCGTGCCCTTGAGCAACAGATCGAATGTGGATGCCGACGCGACAATCATGCGCCCGCAGCCTCAAGATGCTTGCTTGAAGATGCGAGCGCATCATTGGCGCACTCGGCGTATACACTTGGGCTGTCGCTCAAGAGGAACGAACTGCACAGCGTGCTGCGCTGAGCCCAGCCGGCTCGAGCGCGAAGACGTTGCGTTGCAGATGTCGTGCCCTTGTGCTCGGCGTCGGCATCGCCGTAGGCGTCGAGAGATGGATGAGGTGCGGCGACGATGAGAGATGAGCGAAGCAACACTGCTTCGCCGGACGACGCAGGCCGCAGGCCGCAGGCCTCAAGCACCGACGCTCGCCGTCTGTCCCGCCGACGCTACAGTCGGCGCAGCTGTAGCTGCATCGTCGTCATCGTCTTCGAAGTCGAGCTGTGGGCGACAGAGCAGGTCAGCAACGAAGAAGCAGCCCGGGAAGATAGGACGACACGGAGAGTCGAAGAAACTGTGACTTGCAAGCTCGAAGCGGTCAAGCACCGCCCTCACGCCCTCGAGGCGGCTCGCTCGAGCCCCAGCCGTGAGTGGACGCTTGGGTAGTGGAGCACCCACAGCAGTGCGCCAATGTCCGCTCCGTCCTTGCTGTCTTCCCTTCACGAGCGCAGCACACCTCCAAATCCATGTCCCGTCTCTCCTACTCACCGGATCAAACACGACGCGGATGACAAGCGAGCAGCTGGGGCACGTTGCAATGTCCTCGGCGTCCCTGAGCTGCTTGCGCGTGATCTCGAAGCGGTCGCCGCACGGGCAGGGGTAGTGGAAGAGATCGCGCTCGGCGTCGTAGGCCAGATCCTCCAGCTCCACCTCGTCGTAGATGGACTGCTTCGGCATCGCGTGAGGAGCTGAGAAGAGAGCGGACGGCGGTGGTGGGAGTCGTGTGCGAAGCAGCAGCCAGCCAAAAAGTGGCGAGCGGGCGAGCGGCTCTCTCGTGCGGGAAGGCAGCCTCGGGAATCTGCGCACTACAACAATGCGCCGGCGCCGTTGTAGTGGCCAGACCCTTTCGCGCTTCAGCTCGCTTTGTATTGCGCGGTGCGCCCGCGTGAGAAGGCACAAGACAGGCGGCGTGCCTGGCGAGAAAGTGGCTGCGCCGCGCCGGCTGTGTGGGCGCCGTGGCTTGGACCAGCAGCAGGCGCACCCCGAGCCCTGACTGGGCCTGGCCTCGCCTCGCATTCCAATCGTTGCTTCCTCACCTCCTCCACCCCTCTCTTCTCCTCGGCTCCGTCTCCGTCCGCCGTCGCGTCACCGCACGAGCATCTCTCACCCCCCTCACGACCTCCCGCTTCAGCTCGACCCGCACGACGCACATCCCCGCCTCAGTCCCTTCACACGCTCGCCCAGCATGTCCGCCAACGCCCGTCTGGACCAGATCCAGAGCCACATCGACCCGGCGCAGAGTGCCTCCGGTGCGTGTCCATGCAGCAGCGCGGCGCGGCGCCGCCGAGCGCCGGCTTTGTCCAGCTCTTGCTGGCCCTGACTTGCCAGCGCTGATCTGGCCTTCCTGCCTCTCGCAGCAACGTGGGAGAGCGTGCCGCAGGCGCCGCCGGACGTGTGAGTCGCCTGCTGTTGGGAGCGAGAGATTGAGGGAACAAGGAAGAATGCGAGGCGGGCAGATGTATTGCAGCGCTCGGAGGGCCTCTTCAGCACGCAGCTGCAGCGCCGCGTCGAGCTGGCCGATCTCGATAAGCTCAGGGCTTTAGAGCTGACCGCGGTCTCTCTGCGCACGCAGCATCTTCCAGTTGACGGCGGCGTACAAGGCCGACAAGTACGAGAAGAAGGTGAACCTGGGCGTCGGCGCATACCGCGACAATGACGGCAAGCCGTGGGTGCTGCCGAGCGTCAAGAAGGTGAGTCACGCGCAGAGCGAGCGGCGTCGTGCCGAGACGCAGCCTGCTCACTCTCACTCGCAGGCACAAGCTATCCTGCTGAACGACGACACGGTGGACCACGAGTACCTCTCGATCACTGGACTGCCCGAGTTCGTGGCCTCGGCCGCCAAGCTGATCCTCGGCAAGGACTCGGCGGCCACGTCCGAGGGGCGCGTGACGAGCGTGCAGACGATCAGCGGCACGGGCGCCAACCACCTGGCCGCCGTGTTCCTGGCGCGCTTCTACGACTGGAGCCGTGCGGGCGGCGAGAAGAAGATCTACATCTCGAACCCGACGTGGGCCAACCACAAGGCCATCTTCAACGCCGCTGGCATCGAGCCCGTCGACTACCCATACGTGAGTTGCGCGGGCGGAGCAGAGAGAGGAGCAGCGAGGAGCGCGGGCTTGTCGTAGTTGTCACTCTGACACCCGTCTTCTGTGCAGTACGATGCCAAGACGGTCGGCCTCGACTTTGAGGGCTTCACTGGCGCGCTCAAGTCCGCACCGAACCGCTCCGTGTTCCTGCTGCACGCCTGTGCGCACAACCCCACGGGCGTCGACCCCACCAAGGAGCAGTGGGGCGCGATCAGCGACATCTTCCTCGCCAAGGGCCACATGGCCTTCTTCGACTGTGCCTACCAGGGCTTCGCGTCTGGCTCATTAGACGCCGACGCCTTTGCGGTCCGCCACTTCGTGGCGCAGAAGAACATTCCGCTGCTGATCTGCCAGAGCTTCGCCAAGAACGCCGGCCTGTACGGCGAGCGCGTCGGTGCGCTGCACGTCGTGTCGGCAAGCAAGAAGCAGGAGGCGGCCGTCAAGTCGCAGCTCTCCGTCATCCAGCGTGCCGAGATCTCCAACCCGCCGGCCTTTGGCGCGCGCGTCGTCAGTCTCATCCTCAACGACAATGCGCTGTGGGAGCAGTGGAACAAGGACGTCAAGTTCATGGCGGAGCGCATCATCGACATGCGCAAGCAGCTGCACTCGCTCCTGACGGAGAAGCACAAGACGCCGGCGCCCGGCGGCAACTGGGACCACATTCTGAAGCAGATCGGCATGTTCTCCTACCTCGGCCTCACGCCGAAGCAGGTCAAGTACATCGTCGACGAGGGCCACATCTACATGACGGGCAACTCGCGCATCTCGATGGCCGGCCTCAACACGCACAACGTCGCGTACGTGGCCGAGGTCATCGACAAGGCTGCCCGCACCGCCTGAGCCTGTTCTCGCCCTCATCCTCCCAGCTGTGCTTCTCCGTGCTGCGTGTGTCATTGCGATCGATCAACAGACAGAGGTGTGGCAGAGCGGCGATCCAGGCATCGGATGTGCGGGGAAGATGTCTAGTTGTGGTTCTGCGCGCGCGGCGGCGGACGCTTGGCCGGGTGCGTGCGGTGGTACTGCGGCGAGCCGGCACAGCGCACGCCCATGACTGAGGTGTGAGAAGGACGGGTCAGCGACGAGCGAGATGGCATCGGGGCCGTGGCAGCAAGGCACTCACGCTCCGTAGCTGCGTGCTCCGTCCACGCCGGGTCGGCCATCATGCCGCGCGCGAGCAGGATGAGGTCGCAGTCGCCGCGCTGCAGTGCGTCTTCGGCCACCTGGCCCGGGTATTCGTCGCCCTCCATCATGCCGACGGCGCCGACGAGCATCTTCTTAGGCTTGGTCTGCTTGACGCCTGCCGCAAACTCGAGCTGGTACGCCGGCTTGGGCGAGATCTTCTGGAAGGGCACGAGGCCACCGGCGCTGACATCGAGCACGTCCACTCCCTCTGCATCCAGCAGCGGCGCAAGCTTCTTCGTCTCGTCGCCATTCCACGTGGCCTGGCCGTCGGCCTCGACGTGCTCGGCAAAGTCGGTGCCGCTGACGCGCACCCAGAGCGACTTGTTGGGGTACTTGCTGCGGATGGCACGCACCGTGTCGAGCAGCAGCTTGGTGCGCCCCTCAAAAGAGCCGCCGTAGGCGTCGGTACGCTTGTTGGAGAGGGGAGAGAGACAGCTGTGCAGGAAGTAGCCGTGCGCTGCGTGCAGCTCGACGACTGCAGCAAGGGTCAGCGTACTGCTCGGCGCACAGGCGGCTGCGATTGCACTCACAGTCGTAGCCAGCCTGGAAGGCGCGGTCGGCGCCCCTGATGAAGTGCTCCTGCAGCTCCTCCATCTCCTTTGTCGACAGCTCGCGCGGCGTGATCCAGCCCTCTCCGTACGCCACCGCGCTCGGCGCCACCACCTCTCCCTCCCATCCGCCCTCTGCATCGGTGACGTAGTCCTTGTGCTTCTTCTCGCCGCGGTGGTACGGCGACCACGTGCTGGCCTTGCGACCGGCGTGCGCCAGTTGGATGCCGACGGTCAGGCCGGGCGCCACGGTGCGCAGCGCCGAGACGAGCGAGGCGTGCGCGTCGATGTGCTCGTCCTTCCAGATGCCGAGACACTGCGGCGTGATGCGCCCCGCAGCCGTGACGCCGCTGGCCTCGACCATGATGGAGCCGACGCCGTGCAGCGCCCACGAGCCGAGATGGCTGAGGTGCCACACCGAGGGAAAGCCGTCCTTGGCCGAGTACTGGCACATGGGCGACACGATGACGCGGTTCTTCAGCGCCAAGCCGCTGTTGCTGGCGCTGAGCTGCACTCGCGGATCGAAGAGCTTGGGCCGCGAGGCGCCCTCAGGCACGATGTCGGCAGGCACAGCACCGGCGGGAGGGTGGCCCTCGCGCGCAGGCACAAAGTGGCCCAGCGTGAGGGCCAGCGGCTTGTCTTGCGGCCACACGGGCGCGGCCTGGCCCGAGGCATAGTCGGAGATCTTGTCGCTGGGCATGCTGGCGCGGGGCGAGGAGTGCAGGGTGCGCGAGGCGAGAGGGAGGAATGCGGAGCCGGGCGAGGCACGACGGACGAGGTTATGTAGGAGCATGCGGCGGCGGGCTGAGGAAGCTCGTGGAGCAGAGCAGGCCGGCGACTGGGCTGCGAACCCGTGTGGCTGCGAGGAGCGAGAGGCCGGCGCCGGCGAAGCACGCAACACGCACGGCGTGGAGCGAGAACCTCATCCGCCGCCGCTGCCGCTGCTTCCGCGCTTCCGCGGCGGCGGCAAGGTGGAGGCGTGGCGCCGTCGTGCCGCGGCGGGGCAAACGACTCAGACTCTGACTGGCACGCGCGCACGCCAGCCCCGCCATCTGGCCCTTGCCCACTGACTCGACTCTCCTGCTCGCTGCGTTGTGAAGGAGCAGCTGGTGCTGCACGGCATGCGACGCACACCAGTCTTTATTTCCGGCCGAGTCGCGGAGCTAGCTCTTGGCAGACGCAGGCGCGTGGGACCTGCTCAAGCACGATGAGCTCGAGGCGTCGCGGCTTGGTCAAGGAGACACGCTCGCGTTGAAGCGCTGCCTCTCGTCCTAAACGTGGCGAGGCCCGGGCCGGTGCGACGTGCTGTGACCGCGAGAGCAAGAGGCAAGCACCAGCACTGACAGCACAGACGACACTGCCTCGCAGCGAGAACACAAGTGACAGCGATCCTCATTCAGCATCGCAAGCGCAGGCGTCTGCTACGCGCGCTCCTTCTTCATCTTCTTCGCCTCGGCCTTCTGCAGCTTCCTGGCCTCCTTTTCGACCTTCTTGTCGAGCTTCTCCTGCTGCTTTGCCGGCGAAGTACTCGCGGCAGCAGGTGCAGCCGTCGTCTTGGCCTTCTTGTGTGCCGGCGGACCGTCTGACGGGGTGGAGTTGGAGCCTGCTGGCTGGCTGCAGACAGGGACGAGGCAGCGCATCAGCACACTCGCAGTGAGAGTGACTGCGGGCCAGGAGTGCGAGACTCACAAGAAGCCACCGAGCTTGTGCTCCGGCTGCCGCCGCTTCGTGCCGGCCGCAATGGGCATGGGAGGCATCGGCGGCAGCGGCGGCAGCTTGCGTGCCGCCGGCGAAGGCTCGGCCTTGAGCTTGGGCGGCAATGCCACCAAGTGCAGGTGCTGCTTGACGGGCTGCTTCGCTGTGAGGATCGAGAAAAGTGGCGCAGCCTCAGCACGTGGCGGCCACCCTCGCGAGGGGCATCGTGTGCAACTCACTGGCCTTGAGCTTTCCCTGACTGGGCACCAAGACCGTAAAGCCTCTCATCTCCACCGGTCCGTCGGCACTCGCATCTTCCTGTCGTGCCTTTCCGGCTCCCGCAGCCATGGCAATGAGCTGCGTCGTCTGTTCGTTGCTCTTGCCGGCGCCCACGCCCGGCGCGCCGCCGGCCAGTGCCGCGCTGTCGGGCGCTTGAGGCGCCAGCGAGCGGAGCGCATACGTGGTGCCGTTCAGCGGCAGCCTTGCGAGGTCTGAGCCATGCGCTCCTTTTGGCAAGGAGAGGACGAGGCCATCAAGATCTCTCGGGCGGACCTGATGCATCAGAGAGCGCTGTCAGCCCTGGCCTTCTCCTTCTCGCTCCGCCACGCGCGGAAGGACTCACGCCATCGGGCACGCGCACCGCCCACAACTCCTGCCCGCCCGACAGCACCGGCATCTCGGCGAGCGCTGCGGCACCATAGCCTGGCTCGGGCTTGTACGGCATCGGCGCATTGCGCTGCGGCTGCGCGGCGGCAGGCACCGTCGCGGCGGGCGCGGCGGCGGCGGGGCGAGAGGAGGAGCTCGACGAGGACGACGAGCTGCTGGAAGAAGAGGAGGAGGAAGAGCTGGAGGAGCGGGACCGAGGCATGCTGGGCGAGCGTGCGTGGGGTTGAGGTGAGGAGGTGGAGAGAAAGGCTTCCCCTCGCCGTCGGAGGGCGCGGAGCAGCAAGAGAGGCGCGCGGGCCGCGCCGTCGCGCGCAGATTCGACTTTTGGCTTACGTCAGCATCGCGCCGCCCCCCTGGCCCCTCCAGCTACTCTCTGATGGCACCTGCGTCGTCGGATACGGGGCTTGGGAAGCTCATTTAGAGCTCAAATTGTCGAGAAAGATAGGCTAGTATGAGTCCTGGATTGGTCTGTGCCCGCGAGCGCTGCTGACGTTCCAGGGCCGCGATGCCCGCTACCTGGAGCAGGCTACTCCCTCTGCGCTCCCTCTCGTCGTTCAGGCATCTCGAACTCATCACGATCCGTTGGGCGTCAAGCCTGTTCGGCTGCTCAGTGAGGAAGAGCGCGACAGGCGAGGTGATATGATTGGGCGGTAGAGTACAAATGAGACGGGAGAGGGCAGAGAGACGCTTCAGGCGACAACGATCGGCCGCTCGGGCGCCGGCTCTTGCACAGACGGTGCAGCGGAGTGCTCCTCCTGCTTCGCCGCGGCGACAGTCTCCTGACTGATCTCTGCGCCACGTTCCGTGGCCTTCTTGAGCTCCTGGTCCTGCTTCAACTCTCCCTCCTCTCTCGCCTCCAATGCCTTCCTTACGGGCGCGAGAATCTCCTCTGCCTTTGCCGCTCGCACCGCCTCCACATCCACGCCAAACACCTGCGCCATCTCCTCGATCGTCTTTGCGCGCTCCATGCCCTGCCGCACCTCCGACAGCTGCTTCTTGCTCCGCGCATTGGGCAGCACGGGCGCGTGCGGCGCAAAGTTGGACGAGGGCTTGAGCGTAAACTGCATCATGCAGAACTTGCTGTTGCCGAAGTTGTTGTTGAAGTAGGCCGCCTGTCGTTGAGTGTAAGACGAGGGCAGATGCAACCGAGGTCGCTGTCGTACTCACGTAGCGCACGTATTGCGGTGCTACCTCGTCGGCTATTGACGAGACGCCTCGGGGCGCAAAGCACGACGGGTTCGCCTCTGCACCACGAGCGATCATCACCGACGTCACGCCTGCGGTGTGGGCCATCAGCGACATGCTGCGGCAAGCACCAGCGACGTGCATGCTGGACTCACCGGTCATCTCCATGATGCGTTTCGCCTCGTTCCAATCCCACGCGTCTCCATTACAGCACAGCGGCAGCTTCCCTCCCGTCTCCTCCCTCACAATCTCGACGACTTCGCGCAGACGATCCAGCAAAGCCGGCTCGCGCGGACGCATCTCCTTGGTGCGGCAGTGCACCGTCAAGTTGTCGATGATGCCGAGGCGCAGAATCTGGCGCACCAGCGCCTGCGTCTCCTCGCGCGACGGCAGCAGGCGAATCTTGCAGCTGACGCTGACGTGCGGCGGCGCCGCTCTGCGCATGGCGCGCAGCACGTCGCAGAGAATGTCGGGCGTCGTGAGGAGATGCGCGCCCATGCCGCCGATGGTGGAGAAGGGCTTTGGGCAACCGCAGTTCAGATCCACGCCTGCCACGTCGTCGTGCGCGGTGACGAACTTGATCGCCTCGTATGCCCAGGCCGCATTGGCGGAGCCGAGCTGGAAGATGACCTGCTTGCGCTCGACGGGATGCGTCGTGAAGATCTCCTTCTCGTCCTTGACGAAGGACACCAGACCCGTGTCCTCTGCCGCAGCGTGAGGAGGCGTCAGACGCCGCAGGAGGGGGCCATCGCAACGCCGCCGGCCCGAAGCCAGACGCAGCAGCTGCACTCACCATTCACGACGCGCGTGCAGCCCATGATGGCGCGGTCGACAATCTCGGGGCCCCAGACGAGGCTGGCGCCGTACTGCAGGCTGAGCAGGCGCGTGGGCAGCGAGCCGCTGCGCACCATGGGCGCGAGGAAGAGGCCTGTGCGGAAGGGCACGGGGCATTTGCGGCCCGCTGCGTGTGCCGCAGCCAGCACGTCGTCGAGCGCGGGCGCATCGGCGGGGAGGAGCGAGTAGGGCGCCACGGGCACGGCGGGCGCCACGCGCGCACGCTTGCTGCTCGGCGCGCCGCCGGCGCCGTCGGTGCTGCTGCCGGCCTCGGCAGGCGCAGGACGGGTAGGCATGCCGGAGAGGAGCGAGCGGCGCCAGCGAAGAGATGCTGCGGAGAGGCGGGTGCGAAGGAGGAGCGGCCGCAAGGCAGGGACGCTCATGTGCTGGTGGGCAGGAAGGAAGCGCGCACCGCGGCGCGCAGGCAAGGCCCAAAAAGCGAATAGAATGCACCGCGCCGCCGCGCGGCAAGGACGCTGACGAGGCGGCGCCCTGGCGTGCCGCGACGGCGACGCCGCGATTGCCTCTCGCCCTCACCTCTCTCTCTCTCTCTCTCTCTCTCTCTCTCTCTCTCTCTCTCTCTCCCTCTCTCTCTCTCG
>NW_020312007.1:145934-153050 GCF_003144115.1 Tilletiopsis washingtonensis | reverse complement strand
GCGGCGCAGAAGTGCAGAGAGAGGGCAGGCAGGGCTGAGGAGTGACGATGAGAGTGACTGTGCGGGGGGAGCGCGGGAGGCTGTAGAGGGACAAAGAGGACGGCAACGCTCGGACGCTGGGAGACATCAGTCAGCTGCCTCAAGCGCAGAGGGAGCACCAGACAGACAGGCAGCAGCAACGAGGAGAGAGACGGATGCTGACGCCCCGCGCACGCTTCTTCTTTCCCTCTCGCCCGCCACGCCCTCCGCAATGATCGCTAGCGCCTGGAACGCACAGCGCGCAACGCAGCGGCCTCGGCCAAGCAGCGCGAGCGCAAGGCGGAGCTGTGGAAGGAGATTGATGAGGATCGGTGATCGCGGCGAAGGGCAAGGGTCCCTCTGTAATCAGAGCATGCTGTCCAGCCGAGCAGGGTGCGCACGGCGCTGAGATGGCTGCTGAGCCGCAGACGGCTCACACAGAAGACGGCGAGCTCAGAAAGAGAGGGCGGAAAGCTCAGGCGAGACAGACAGCAGGGGTGATCACAGTGGCATTACTTCGCCAAGTCGCACGCCGAGAGTACTATGGGGTAAAGAGGCGTGGCGCGTGAAGGACTACATTGGCTTGGCTTCAAGACTTAGAGCTGAGCAAGAATGTTGTCGGCCTTGGTCTTCTCGACCGTGGGCGCCTCGTCCTCCACCTCGAAGTGGGTCTGCGGGATGGATGAGTCTCAGCTGCTGCGTCAAAGGCGCACATAGCGGCAGAGGGAGAGGCTAGGAAGAGGCAAACTCACCACCTTGCCATCCTCGACGACGGCGACGTAGCGCTGAGCGCGGTGGTTGCCGAGCAGGCCCGAGGCGTCGAAGAGCATGCCGACCTTTGTGGTGAAGGCGCCCGTGTCGTCGGCACTGCAGTCGCATCGCGTCAGCCTTTCTCCTCCAGGCGCGCGTCGTGCCGGCTCGGCGAAACTCACAGGAAGTGCACCTTGCTGCCCTCGGCGCCCAGCTCCTTCTTCCACGCCTTGGTGCAGAAGGCGTCGTTGACGGCCACGACGTAGATCTCCTTGATGCCCTTGGCCAGGAACTTGTCCTCGTTCTGCACGTAGCCCGGCACGTGCGAGGAGCAGGGCGGCGTGAAGGCGCCGGGGACACCGACGCTGTGGGGGCGCGAAGGCAGGTCAGCACGGGGGCGACGAGATGAGCAGCGAGAAGTGCCGCCGTGGCTCTCGGCAGCCGCGCCGCTGGCACCCACTCGTGCCGACTCACATGATGATCTTTCCCGGCACCTTGTCGAGCGACACGGTGCCCTCGTGCGGGTCGTCCTCCTTGAGCTTGAGGCCCGTGTCGACGGTGGCGCCCACCTTGAGCGGCGACACGGCGCCGGAGATCTTGTTGACGAGCGAGGTCATTGCGGAGTGAGGGTGCTGTGTGTCTGTGGTGGATTGGTGGGTGGTTGTGGTACGGAGGAGAAGGGCGGCTAGTGCGAGTGGAGTCTTATGCAGCGGCGCACACGGAGCGGTCGCCGAAGGTCGATCGCCGCCCTTGCGAGGTGGAGCTGGCTTCTGCGCACGGACGCGCACCCGCCACGTCACGCTGCGGCCCTCCACATGCGCGCGGCTTCTCCCGCAGCCGCCGCCGAGCGCCGCCGAGCGCCGCCGCTCCCTGCTCCGCACGCCCAGGCCTGCGCCGCGGCCGAGCGCGCCATGGTGGTGCCGCGGCGGGCGGCACCTGCACGCTGCTGCTGCCTCTTCGTCGCTGCTCTCTGCAGCTGCCGCGCACTGCTCCAGTGGCTGCCCTGCGCTCGTCTCGCCTGTGCTGCTGGGCGCCGTGCGTGCCTTGTGCTGCTGCAAGCCCACGAGTCTTGGTTGTTCTCGCAGATCTCATCTGTTGTTGGCCGCAGCGGCCGTCGCTGCCTGCGCTCTGGCACGGAGGACAAGTACGAGTGTCACTGTCGTCTCGTTGCAGCGCCCACGTCCAGCACCGGCCGCCACGTCAAGGACGCTCCCTTGCCCCTGGTGCCGCTGTCTCGTCTGCCGTGCTGCTGTGCTGCATCTAGACGTGCGCACTCGCCCAGCACGGATGACCCTGCGCTGAAACCACGCAGCAGCGGCAACCAGCAGAGCGGCGGGCAGTCTGCCCTTCCAACAGCCGGGCGTCGCGCAAGCGTTCCTTCGCCTTCACTAGCAGCGAACAGAAGCAGCAGCGGCCAGCAGCAGCGAGCGAGGTGCTAGTATCGTGAGTTCATCAGGTTGCGCTCAACTACAAGACGGTTGTGCGTGTGTGTGTGTGTGTGCGTGTATGTCCCGTCTGCTGCGCAGCTCCCGGCCCGGAGTAGACAGGTATCGAGGCCGGAGCGTGCGCAGTACATGTCGCGGCGCAGCGCTTAGTAGGCGCTGAAGCCGCCGTCGGGCCGCAGCTGCGTGCCGGTGATGTACGATGCCTGCGCCAGGGGACAGGTGAGCAGGCAGCACGTATGCAGTGGTGGTGCTTGGCACACGCACCTTGTCGGACAGCAGCAGGATGGCCGGGTCGGCCTGCTCGTGCGGCTGGCTGAAGCGGCCCATGGGCACCGAGGCGGCCTGCCACTCGCGAATCTTGGGGTCCATGCCGCTCGTCTGCTCCGTCTCGCAGAAGCCCGGCTCGAGGGCGTTGACGCGGATGCCGTGCTTGACCCACTCGGTGGCAAGACCCTTGACCATGTTCGTCACGGCGCCCTTGGAGGCGTTGTAGAAGATCTACGCGCGGGAGAGTCAGCATGGGAGGAGAGCGGGGGGCCAAGCGGGGATGCGCACCTGCGTCAGAGGGTCGTTGAGGCCCTTCTGGTTGTACAGCTGTGCGAGGCGATCGTGTCAGTCTCGGCTAGCCAGTGGCACGGGGTGCTCTGCTGCGCGTCACACGTAGCCACTCCGACTCACGCTCGACGACATGGAGCTGGTGATGACGATGGAGCCCGTCTTGTAGCCCTTCTCGACCCAGTGCTGCGCGAGGGCCTGGCACGTGTTGAAGGCGCCGAGGACGTTTGCGTTGAAGACCTTGTGGAAGTCCTCGGTGGTGAGCTCCAGAGCAGGCTTGACGACCGAGACACCGGCGTTGGCGCAGAGGCCGTGGATGGGCGTGCCGAGGTCGCCCTCGATCTGCGCCACCGTGTCCTTGACGAGCTTGGCGTCGCCGACGTCGCACTGGTACGCCTTGCACTTGACGTTGAACTGCTTGGCCACGTTCTCGGCCGCCTCGTGCGCCTTGGGGTGCGAGTGGAAGAGAATGGCCACGTTGGCGCCGGCGTTGGCGCAGGCCTCGGACATGGCCAGTCCTGCAGAAGGGGGTGTGAGCCCACAGGGCACCGTGCGGCAGAGCGTGCGCGCGGCCCACTCACCGATGCCGCGGTTGCCGCCCGAGACGACAATCGTCTTGCCGGAGAGATCGATGGTGAAGACCATGCTGCGGCGGCGTGTCAGCACAGAGATGGGCGAGGACAGGTGCCGGCGCAGGCGCAGCCAGGCGGCACTCACGTTGCGGTGTGTGGGTTGGTGGGGCGGTGAAGAGAGGTGGGTGTGGGTGGTGGTGGTGCGAAGCCAAGGTGCAATCGGGGCGTCGCGCAGGGTTGAGGCTGAGAGCGGGTTCAGGCTTCGGCGGGCGTCGCTGGCAGGCGCGGCGCAGCGGCAGAGGGCAGGGGCAGGCACGACGCTCAGGCCACGAGGGTCGCCCGGCGTGCCTCGATGCGAAGCGACAGCGCTCGGACGGCCGTCCGAGCAAGTTCGCGCATGCGCACGCCGCGAGAGGGTGCAGCGCGGCAGCGCGCTCGCGCGGCGCCACGGCGTCATGCCGCAGAGTGCTCGACAGGCGCACAGCTCTCGGCAGGCACAAGGCATCTGCCCTGTGTCGCGCCGCGCGTGGAGGCGCGAGCGCTCGGCACCAGCCCGCCCGCGGAAGCACCCGTGCACCGTGGGAATCTGCGCCCGGACGTCACGTGGCTCGGCCTCATCTCGCAGCGAGGCAGCACCGTCTTGACGCCGTCCGGCAGCACCGTGCACAGTCTGCAGCTCCACGAGCTTCTACAAGAGGGCCAGCACTAGCCTCTGTAGTGCGAAAGGAGCAAAGTGGCGGTGTCTTCAGAGACAGGGGCACGCCGAAGAGGGCCTGGCCGCTGCGCCAGAGTGCAGCTATTCGCGGGCGCGCACGCGCGATTGTCGCCCTGCCCGACTTCCGGGGCATGACGGCTCGGGTCTTCGCCTCTCTCACTTCCTCTCCCTCCCGCCTGTCCTTGTCCGCTCGGCGTCCCAGCAGCGCGAGCTCTCCTCGTGCACGGCAGCTCGACTCTCTCCGTCTCCACATCCTCCGCGCCGCATCATGGCTGAGCTGCCGGCGCCCACCGGGCGCATCAGCCGCACGTCCAAGGACATTCTCAGCGGTGCGCTGCTGCCTCTGCGACTCCTCCGTCGGCAGCGCAGCATGAGCTGACGAAGAGGCGCGGGCACAGGCACATGTGGTGGCATCGCCCAGGTGCTCGTCGGCCAGTGAGTTGTGCCTCTCGCTGGCTTCTGCGGCATCGGCAGCGCTGAGACGCGCCTCGAACACAGGCCGCTGGACATCGTCAAGGTGCGCCTGCAGACGGCGCCGCAGGGCACCTTCACTGGTGAGGCACGGCAGCTCTGCACAAGGAAGAGCAAAGGCAGAGCTGAAGCTCGAATCACGCAGGCATGGCAGACTGTGCCAAGCAGCTCATCAAGAATGAGGGTCCCTTGGCCTTCTACAAGGTCCGTCCATCTCCCTTTGCCCTCGCGCCTTGCGCTGATCCAGCAAGGGCAGGGCACCTTGACGCCGCTGCTCGGCGTGGGCCTCTGCGTGTCGATCCAGTTCGGCGTCTTTGAGCGCATGAAGCGCGAGTTTGGCGCCGCCAATGCCGCGCGTGACCCGGCGCTCAAGGGCAAGGGCCTCTCGGGCGGACAGCTGTACCTGGCGGGCGCCGCGGCGGGCCTGACGAACAGCTTCGTCGCTGGTGAGTGTTCTGCGCCTCTCTCTCGCAAGCATCAGGAGTGGGGCAAGGCGCTGATGCGAAAGTGAACAGGACCGGTGGAGCAGATCCGCATTCGCCTGCAGACGCAGCAGACAAAGGTGTTCAGTGGCCCGCTCGACTGCGCAAGCAAGTATGTATGCGCTCACGCCTGCAGCTGCCTCTCCACGCTGATCACGCTTGCTTCGCCAGAATCGTCAAGGCTTCGGGCGCATCGGGCATCTTCCGAGGCATTGTGCCGACGCTGCTGAGAGAAGGACACGGCATGGGCTGCTACGTGCGTCTCTTGCCACTCTCTCCTCGCTGCCTGCATTGCTCATCTTCTCTCTGCCTCTCCTGGGCCCCCCCGCCGGCGCCGTGGTAAGTTCCTCACCTACGAGTACCTCGTGCAGCAGCTGCTCGCCAAGACTGGAAAGACGCGCTCGGAGATGCCGAGCATGTACGCCGTGCTCTTTGGCGCCACCTCCGGCCTGGCTGTGTGGCTCTCTGCATACCCCTTCGAGTGAGTGCCGCCTCTGCTCTCTGCGCTACACCATTCACTGACGCTCCGCCGCAGCATCGTCAAGACGCGCATGGTCCGTCGCGCCTCCTTGCCCTGTGCCTCTTTCGCTCGCTCACTCATGCGCTGCACAGCAAACCGATGCGATCCTGCCCTCGGAGCGCAAGTTCAAGGGCACGCTCGACTGTGCGCGGCAAATCTATCGCTCCGCCGGCGCCGGCGGCTTCTTCCGCGGCCTGACGCCCACGCTCGTGCGTGCGCCCTTCTCCAACAGCGCGACGTTCCTGGCGGTCGAGTGTGAGTCTGTGCCCTTTGGCGAAGCTGCGAGAGAGAGAGGAAGAGAGACTGATGATGACTGATTCGTATGACAGGGGCGGCGAGGAACCTGGAGCCGTACGTCGTGTCCTAGACGCATGGGAGACGCTCGTGTGGGGAGGTATGGCTCCGTCTGCGCCACGAAGCGGGCACATAGACTTGGACGACGGAGAGCGGAACGACGACTGTATACAGAGGTGCACACAGACATACTGAAGGAGCCGTGCATGATGGCGGCGCGAGGAGAAGGCGCGATGGCAGAGCGCGGCCGAGGCGCGCCTCGCGCAGCAGGACATGGCCGGCGGCGCGCCATGCTGCCCTTGTGCAGATGCACGACTGACGCCCTGTGCCGTGCGTCGATGCGCTGCAAGCTCTTGCGGCGCCCCTCGCAGCGTCCCCCACGTCGGGCCGAGGCGAGGGCAGCGAGGCATGTCAGTAGAGTGCCGTGCCGTGCCATCACGTGATGGTCTCGTGCGGCGCTGTCAGCACCTGTGCCGGCGCCTGTGCTGCTCGCCGCACGCTGCTCCCTCGCCTCCACACCCCCGCACCCGCTCCCTCACTCAGCGCACGATGCTGCGTCGCTGCCTCTTGCCTCTGGCGCAAGCGACGGCGCCTGCTGCACGGACAAGTACCGTTCGGCGCCTGTCCTCTGCGCCTCTGCCTCGCGCCGCGGCCTCGAGCAGCAGCAGCAGCAGCAGCGGCAGCGCCTCCTCCTCGCAGTCGGCCGATGTCTCGCGCCCCTTCGCGCGCGCCCACCGCGACCTGCCGCCGCTGGCGTCGTCGTCGCGCCGCCTCGGCGCCACGCTGCTCCTCGGCGGCGCCACGCTCGCCTCCTGGCTGCTCTTCACCGCCCACGCCACGAACCGCGAGCGCCTGGGCAGCAGCGTGCTCAAGGCGACGCTGGAGCGCGTGCGCTGCGACGAGCACGTGCAGCAGACGCTGGGAGCAAAAGAGGCGGCAGAGGTCAAGCTGAAGAGGAGCAGCTGGCTGTTTGGCGATGCGTGGGTGGGAGGTGCGGTGAGTTCCTTGCAGAGGCGAGATGATGATGATGACGCGAGAGACGCCCAGGGGGGGGGGGGGGGGGGGGTTTGCAAGCGGAGGCGGAGGCACGGGAGGTACAGCGCTAGGAGGCGCAGAAGAGCAAAGACACTCGCAGAGACGGGGGGCATGGCCCTCGCCTATCGAAGCGGTGGAGTAGCTGTCTGTGGCCTTTCCTCGTTGGAATTGCAGTGCTACACGATGTCAAGCGTCTGGGCCTCTGGCTCGAGCTTTGCTGGGTTTGCAGCTGAGAGCTCTACTGACGACGGCAGCGGCG
>NW_020312007.1:126669-143861 GCF_003144115.1 Tilletiopsis washingtonensis | reverse complement strand
AAGGAGGCGAGGCGAGGCGAGGCTGCGAAGTGGAGCTGACGGCGCGCTCGCGCTGCTGAGTCAGCGCCCTCTCCACGCGCCTTGGCCTCGGCCTCGCTCGCTCTCGCGCCGCGCTGCTTGCCTCCACTCCCTCATCCTCCCCTCGCACATCCCGTCCACCCCGCCTCACCCGCACTCGCCCACCATGGCAGGGCCCAACGTCGAGCTCTTCAAGTTCGGCCTCTACCTCTTCTTCCCCTTGGCCATCATGATCCACGTCGGCGATCCGGACTGGTATGAGCGCCACGTCAGGCCCGTGAGTTTCGCGGCGCGCGCACGAGCAACGCGAGGAGAGGTGGTGGTGTGGCTGGCGTTGTAAGGGAGCAGGTATGCCGTCGAGTCGCAACAGATGAAGGCTGGACATGCCTGCGTACGAGAAAGGCGCACCAAGCTCCCCGCATCGCAGCGCTACGGCACTTGCACTGCTGCGCGGCACCTTTGCAGAGGCCGCTTGCCCCCCAAGCCCGACATCTTGAGCAGCGCCTTGGGGGGCGCTCTGTCCCGGGCAGTGGGCTCCTTGCTCTGCGGCCTTGCAGACTGGAGTAAGCCAGCTCACTTTGCCCCCCGCCTCTCTCTCTCTCTCTCTCCCTAGATCCGCGATTCCTTCTGGCCCTCACCCGACACTCTCTACGTGCGTGTCCTTCTTTCCCTTCCCCCCTCTTCCTTTCGCTCACCAGCGACCGCGCTCGCGACCCACAGGTGCCTCCGCGTGATCAAGCCAGCATCAAGAGCGAGCTTGAGCGTCTGCGTGCCGAGCGCCGCGCAAAGGCCGCACAGGCCATCGCCGAGGCCAAGCGCGAGCCTCGATCCAGCTCCAGCTCCTCCTCTCCCTCCTCTTTCTCCTCCTCCTCCTCTTCCACCACCGCGCCCTCGCCTGCGCAGCCTGCTCGCACCACCGCACCAGCACATGCGTCAGCAACAGGGGCGTCCGACTCTCTGCTGCGCCTGGGCCCACTGATCCGGGAGGCCTCGCTGCGCAACGGCCTGACCCCGCCGGCGGGTCTGGCTGCCGAACGGGAGAGCGAGACGCAGAGACGCGCCAGAAGGGAAGCGTGGGCGGCGCAGAGTCGGGGGCGGGCCGTGTAGCCAGATGGGGGTACAATGTGATGATCTTTCCATGACTATGCCTACTTCGCATGATCTGCCTCGGACGTATACATCGAGAGGCGCTGCCTGGCGAGGAGCAGCAAGGAAGGGAGCGAGTAGAGCGAAGCACGACGCTCAGCGTTGCCGGCCGAGAGAGCAGGTCGCGTCTTCTCCACTTCGCGCGCCGCGCCGCCGCGCACGTCCGCCTTCCTTCCACACCACCACCACCCTCTTCCTCTTTTGTCCCAAGCTGAGCTGCCCGCCATGTCAGCGATCCTCGACTCCCTCTTCCAGCCGGGTCTCAACGCGCCCATGCAGCGCGCCATGAATGCCTCGTTCGCCGGGCTGCTGCTCGTCTTGTTGGCGCTCGCCCTTCTGACGCGCGGCAATGTGCATGTGTGTGCGCTGATGGGCATTGCGCTGGCACTTTGGGCGAGCGTGGGTTGGTGAGTCTACATCAGGCGTATGAAGAGGAGGGCGGCCGGAAGAGTGGCCAGTTACGCAGGCTACAGAGGAATCAGGAGGCTGACTGCAAGTGCGCCCGCCAGGTTCTTGAAGGAACTGGCCAAGCTGCCACCACCTCCACCGACGGAGAAGGGCAAGGAGGCAGCAGAGCCAGGCGAGGGCAAGATGGACGAGGATGCGGCAGCGACGACAACGAGCAGTGGGAGCGAGGCGAGGGAAGATAAGAAGGGCCGGTAGCACGCGCGGCCCCCAAGACGAGGGCTGGCGAGGGCGAGACGACGAGGTGGGGAGCAATCAGGATGGGCTTCCCATTCACGAGAAGGCTTCGGCGCCTTGAGAAGGCACAATGTGCTTGGGGCGTGCGCAAGGCGCGAGAAGTAGAGGCCCGGCTCTCTCGCGGGCGAGTGCATGGCATGAGGCTTGAACAGCGAGAAGAGAGGTGCCATAGAGCGTGGGCGCGGCTCGCGCTGTGTCAACACTCTTCGGATGGGCGCTCGTAATGCAGCGCCCAGGGCAAAAGGAGGGTCGCCGATGAAGGGAAAAACAAGGGAAGAGTGCGCAAAGATCATGCATTTGCTACTCGCTCGAGCGAGCAAGCAGGCGATACAAATCACCTACGAGATACAAGCTGCCCGCCACTACACACATCGACGCCTGTCGCTCTCCCTCGGCGGCGGTCATCGAACGTCCATCTCCCAGCTGCGCCGCCCACCTGAGCGCCTCTGCGAGTGCATCGTGCGTCTCAAAGACGCGCACTTCCACCTCTGCTTCCAGCTGCAGCTGTCGAAGTGCGTGTGCAGCAGTGGAAGGAGCAAGGGGAGTGACCCAGGGCATGCCTTCTACGGGCGTGGAGAAGGAGAGGAGACCGACTCTCCGTCTGAGGCGCACTGGTGCTTGCGACGGAGCAAGCGTCGTGCGCGCCATTTGCGCCTCGAGACTGGTCGAAGCGGGCGGCGCCAAGAGGGCAGAGAGCATCGCAGCGACGTCTTTGCCCGCGGAGAAGGAGAGGAGATAGGTGATTGTCACCTCGCTCACGCCGCACGTGTCGGACGATGTTGCGGCGGCGCCAGCATCGCAAGCAGAGGCGAGCCGCGCGGAGAGACAGCCGCAGAGATAGCGCTGCAGGGCGACGCAGGCCGAGGCGTTGTGGGCGCCGTCTGTGAGGAGGTGCAGGCACTGCGGCGGCGCTTGCGCTTGCTCACTCGCAGAGGCGAGCGTTGCGGCGGTGTCGCTGTCGGCTGGCCGCATCTCCTCATCTTCGACTTGCCTTGCTTGCGCAGCTTGAGGTGTCGTCGACGACGACGACGACGACGACTGCGACGCCGGCGCAGGCAGAGGCACGTCGAGCCAAGCCGCGCGTCCTTCCCACGTCGTGCTCGCCACTGCATGTGCAATCGCCAGAGTTGCATCTCGATCATCGCGCAGTGCCCAGGCAATCCTCAGTCTCAGCTCCTCATGCTCATCGCTTCCGTCTTGTCCCAGGCCTCCCGGCGTTTCGTCTCGCGCGATGGCCCAGAGGGTTTGGAGTGCCGTGAGGGCGCCACTGAGCGCTGCTCTCGTACGCGGAAGCACGAGCAGCGGACCGGAAACTAGGCCATCGCCTGCGCGGGCGGCGTACGTGCCCGCGAAGGAAGGAGAGGTGGACGAGGAGGGATAGAGAAGAGGGGTGTGTCGCACGTTGACTTGCACCGACGTAGACCAGGGCGTCGAGGCGCTCGAGGAAGCAAGAGGTGCTTCGTCGAGGACTTGCCAGGGCACGTACGCCTTGCACAGCCTCGCAGTTGCAGCGACGGCCGAGCGTCGAATTGCCTCGTGAATCTCGGCCGCCATGCCCACCTGGCTGCGCTCCACCTCGATGCCTCGCAATGCCGTGCAGTCTACTTCTGCCTGCGTCGCTGCGTCGCCTCGTCGTTGGTCCGCAATGACACAGAGGCCTCCTCGCCGCACGATGCCCGCCTTTTGCTCGGCAATGGCCGCGAGCGTGTCGCCCAGCAGGGCTTGATGGTCGAAGTCTACCGGACAGATGACGCTCGCGAGCACGTGTCTCGGCTCGAAGATGTTTGTGGCGTCGAGAAGACCGCCCAGGCCTACTTCGACGAGCAGCACCTCGGGGCGTTGCTCGAGCGGCATGAGGCGAAACGCAGTGAATGCTCGAGCAGTGAGCAGCTCGAAGGGCGTGCATTGAAGGCCTGCCTCTGCATCTGCAGCCTGCACTTTGCGCCGCGCTTCCTCCCACACGTCCGTACGCACAGGCACGCCGTCGACGCGACATGCATCGCGCTCCTCGACGAGATGCGGCGAGTTGAAGCGTCCCGTGCGCGTGCCCGTCGTGGCGCGAAGGAGCGAGTCGAGATAGGCAGTGGTGCTGCCTTTGGCATTGGTGCCCGCCACGTGGATCACTGCAAAGCCTAGTTCGGGGCGCCCGAGCAAGGCGAGGAGAGAGGTGATGCGCTGCAAGCCCAGATCGATGACGGCGCGCGAAGTGCTGCTGCTGCTGCTGGCAACTGCCTCGCCTGCGCTCGACGCAGTGTGGAGCTGCGACATGCTGCACGAGGAGCGTGCGCAATGCGGGCGCCAAAGGCAGCGAGGCGCTCGATGCGGCGCTCGGGCGCAGAAGGCGGCGCCTGGCACTGCTGGCACCGAGGCCGCGCAGAGCAAGTGCGAGCTGCGTCGCAACTGCACACGCAGACGCAGCGGCGGCGAGAGGAGACGAAGCGTGATGGGCCCGCCCGCGCAGGTGAGGGAGGCGTGTGTTGGGGCAAGGCGACTGCAGCGGGCGCAGGAAGAGTGGAGAACCGAGAGGGATGGGGGTGGTGGTGAGAAGCAAGGCAGCAAGGAGGCGCGCGTGCCGCGCGGCGTCGCGGCAGAGCACCCATAAGCTTGTTGCGCCGCCAGAGCAACTCATCCACGCGAACGTACAGGCCAGCGGTGCCGCGCCTCGCCTCGTTCGCAGCACGCTGCTGACCCAGCCGTGGTGGCTTCTGCAACATGCCCATCGCGCCTCACGCACTGGCAGTGCTTGGCGCTTCAAGCTGTCCTCGGCATACTCGCGCGCAGCAGCATGCGCACGCAGGCGGCCGTGCTCAAGCAAGCGGCGCAAAGCCCGCGTCGCAGCGGCAGAGAGAGAGGCGACGGCGGGCAGCACATCGCTTCCAGCGCTCCGGCGATTCAACGAGAGGGCCAGTCTAGTGCTCCCGCACTGCGCCAGAGAGGCAGCGAGGGCTAGTGCACGCTCGCCCGTGCCCAGCGTGCCTGCCGCTCGTGGTGAACATGGACACGCCATGCAGCTGCTTTTGCTCTGCGCTTGCGGCGCAGACGACGAGACGGCCGCAGAATTGCAGAGCATGCTGCTCGCACAGATCCTGCGGCGAGACGTCCTGCCTGTTCCCCTTCTGAGAGAGGGAGTAAAGTCGTCTGGCAGGCATCAAAGAGTGACATTCCTCCCCTCTATCTCCCCACGACCGCAGCAGCGTCACCGCTCCAGATCTATCACACGAGAGAAACGCTTGTCAGCCAACCTGCCCCCTCGCCCTCCTGCAAGCTCCACTCTCCTTGCGCACCACAACTCACTGATGTTCTCCTTGCCAAACTTGGCATACAGCTTCACTTTGAGCTCCTGCATGCCTGCGTCGCACTGCTCCTTCTGCGCCTCGAGGCGTGCCAGCTGCGCGTCGACGCGCTCCGTGTCGCGCGCCAGCAACTGCAACGCCTCTTCGCCGGGCACCTTGAGAAAGGCATCGCCGATCTTGTAGCTGTGATGAGGGCACGAGGAGCGAGCGGGCGATGAGCGAGATGCAAAGGGAAAAGACGAGGGGGCGCCGGCGCCAAGGCTGCCGGGCACGCCACGAGCGCGGCCTCTTTGCCTTGCTTTTCGCCGCGCCCGCCTGCACCTGTTCTTCTGCGCCAGCATTGGCGTCTCTCGTGCCCTGAGGAAGCAAGAACTCACAGGACCTCATCCTCACCCTCGAGCTCGAGCTCCATCTCCAAGTCGCCCAGCGTCTCCTTCTCGTCGCGCAGCTGCGCAATGCGCGCCTCGGCGTCGGCGGCGCGCGAGTTGAGGCGCGAAAAGGCGTTGATGCGCTCCTGGTCGGCCAGCGAGACTTCGACGTCGTTGGAGGTCTGCTCGTCGAGCTGGGGGCATGGAGGCAAGATGAGGATCAGCGGAGAAGGAAGGAGGCAAGGGAAGAGACGCACCATGCGCATGCTGGGCCGAGCTGCGGAGAGGTGGAGGAGAAGCAAAGAGAGCGGCGAGGTGGAGGAGAAGCAACGAGAGCGGCGAGGCTGAGGCTGAGCCTGACGCTGGTCTGTGCGGCCGCGCGAGCCTCGTCGGCCCCCGCCGGCCGAGCAGCGCCGCGCCGCAGAGGCGCCTCTTCGCGCCTCGCAGAGCTGCGCGGGCGCGGACACGGAGCCGCGGGCGCCACGCCGCGCTCGCCGCGCCCTCGGCGCCGCCTCCGTCTGCGCGCTGCAACGCCCGCGCGCGACGCCTCCTCTTGCCCTGCTCGTCATCTCCGCACGCCCGCAGCGCCGCCTCCGAGACGACCCGTGCGGCCGCTGCGCTGCTGATCGACGGCCAGACCCGAGCTTGCAGAGTGGTACCCGAGCCCCTCTCTCTCTCTCCGCACCGCAACGTGCAGCAGATGAGATGCGAGGCGCAGGCGGCGCATGGTTGATCCGCAACCGTCCAGCAGCGCGGCGCCGGGCACCGCGGCTCCTCCTCCGTCCAGGGGCGCTCCTCTCGAGTCCTACATAAGCCGAGGTGCTCGACAGCGCAGCCATCCGCTGCTCCACCACTCCTCTCCTCCACCCCAGCCATGTCTTCTGCCTCGGCCTCCTCCTCCCGCGCACCCTTCACCCTCGTCGTGCACGGCGGCGCCGGCGACACGCTGCCGGGTGCGCACGAGGAGGCCGTGCACCGCGCCGGCCTGCGCGCCGCCCTCGAGGCGGGCTACGCCGTGCTGGCCGAGGGCGGCAGCGCCCTCGACGCCGTCGCCGTCGCCGTGTCGAGCCTCGAGAATGACCGCTCCTTCAACTCGGGCGCCGGCGCCGTCTTCACCACCGCGGGCGAGATTGAGCTCGAGGCGAGCAGTGCGTAGCCCCCAGCCAGCCCCACGTCGAGAGAGACCGGCGATAAGGGCTCCACAGCTGACCGGCGCCGCTGCAAACAGTCATGACCTCCTCGCCTCCCGCCTTCCACGGTCCGGACTCCAAGGATGCGCTCAGCACCACCTCCACCGCCTCCTCCTACGGCCTCACTCCCGTGCCCGCCCCCATCCCCGCCGCACGTCGCCTTGCCGCCCTCTCGCTCGTCAAGCACACCAAGAATCCCGTGCAGGCCGCACGTGCACTCTACCTCAACCCCGCCGCGGCGCCCCACACGTTCTTCATCGGCGAGGAGAATGAGAAGCTGGCGTGGAGCTTGGGCGGCAGCAAGTGTGTGGAGCAGGAGTACTTCTACACGCGCAAGCGCTGGCTGTGAGTCTTCTGCGTCACGCAACGTGGCAATCGAGGTAGTAGCAGAAGAAGGTGGCCGCTGACGAGTCGGCTTGCGGATGCACAGTGAGCACCGTCGCGAACTTGGACTGCCCGACTACGACGAGGTGCACCCTTCGGAGATGTTCGACGGCCTCGACATTACTCTCGATGGACAACCTCCGGCCTTCAACGCCGGCGTGCAGCCGCCGCACTACACTTCTCGTCTGCCCTCTTCCGCCAACTCGACGCACTCGGACTCGCCGGCGAAGAACCAAGGACCGCTGCCAAAGGGCACCGTGGGCGCCGTGGCGCTGGACCAGTACGGCGTGATTGCATGCGCGACGAGCACGGGCGGCAAGAACAACAAGCTGCCGGGACGTCTGGGCGACTCTGCGGCGCCGGGCGCAGGCTCCTGGGCCGAGACGTGGACGGACTCGCGCGCCAGCAGCTCGAACGTCGCAGCGGCCAAGACGCAGAGCAAGAGCCTCCTGGCCCGCGTTGCTTCGCTCTGCGGCTCCTCCAACGACGTCGATGCGTCCAGCTCCTCGACGTCGACGCAGCCCGCCAGGCGCGGCGTAGGCCTCTCCTGCACTGGCGACGGCGACGTCTTCCTCAAAGTCTCGGCCGGCGCCCTGGTGGCGCATCGCGCGCGCTTCCTCGGCGAGTCCGTCGAGACGGCTGCGGGCGCCATGATCGCCGAGTTTGAGGCGCTCGGCGGCGAAGGCGGCGTGATTGCGCTGGATGAAAAGGGCACGCCTTCGTTCATGTGAGTTCAGGAGTCCAGCCAGCCTGAGCCGGTGGAGGCTGAGGACTGACCACGCCCGCGTTTCTCTACGCAAACAGCACCAACTGCAAGACGATGAACCGGGGAGTGATGAGCTCGAAGGATGCAACGCCGCGCGTGGCGATCTGGGCACACGAGGAGGTTCAGTAGATGCGGGTGCGGGTTGAGAGTCACATGGAACGAGACGAGAAGAGGGCAGAGAGGGGGGGGGGGGGAGACACTGCTTTAGGCACACACGCTAGATGCTACACGCTGCACGCCACACGCTACGCTCGCCCATGACGAGCTGCTCGAATGCAAGACGCTGATCATGAGCCTGCTACATGTGATACGCTCGTGCGATTGGGATGAGAAGTGGGCTGGCTGGCTTGGTGTCGCAAGGAGCCGGAGGCATGCGATGCTTGTGCTGACTAAGCAACACCCCGGCGGCGCTCGGACCGCGAGACGCGCTTCACGCTTCTCTTGTTGCGCTCCTGCTTCCTCGCCATCATCTCGCACGCCCCTCTTCTCTCGCTTCCTAGGCTCTCCCTCGCTCTCTCAGGCACCGCTCCTCCTCATGCACAGCACATCGACCTTTATGCCTCTCTAATCCACGCCTCTCTGCACGATGCTCCTCGCACTCCTCGCACTCATCGCCCTGCTGCTGCCCTCGCTCGCCTTTCTCTCGCTGCTGCTCTACATCACCACTCATCGCGCGCCGCGCACCACGTCGCGCGCCTCGCTCGGGCGCAGCGCAGCCGTCGTGGTGCTGGGCGATGTGGCACGCAGTCCGCGGATGTGCTATCATGTGCAAAGCCTGGCGCACGAGGGCTGGAAGGTGGCGCTGGTGGGATATGGCGGTGAGTGTTCTGCTGTACAGACGAAGCGCCGACACTGGTGGTGCCGAGGCAAAGCTTGGCGTGCTGGTGCAAGAGCCAAGGTAGCTCGCACGTGCGAGGCCTGCTGCATGCTTCATGTCTCTCACCCCTTGCACACGAGGCATCTCTGGGCACGCGGCGTTGCTCTTGGCTGGCCTTGAAGCTCTCTCTCTCTCTCTCGGCACGCGTCTGCCTTATGTTCGCGCTGCTTGGCGAAGATTCATGGGACTGCTTGCCTCTGCCGCTGCGCTTGAAGCTGCTAGGGCGCCAGCGCGGCGTTGTCTCGCACTGCGCACAAGAGCTGCGACGCCAGGCCAGCAGAGCATCGGGTTGCGCTTCGACTTGCCTCTGAACGCCTCCCCGCCATACCCCGCCGCTCCATTCTTGCGTTTTCTTTCCTCGTCGTGTTCTCAACTGACGTCTGCTCTTCTCCGCGCAGGCACTGCCCTTCCCTCGTCTCTGCATCGCTCCTCCATCAAGCCGCACTATCTCTCCGCGCCGCCTGCGTTCATTTCTCGCCTGCCTCGCGTCGCATTTCTCTTGGTGGCGCCCTTCAAGGTGCTGTGGCAGTCTGCCGTGCTCTTCTGGGAGATTACGGCGCGGATTGAGCCGCCGCCAGAGGTCATCTTGGTGCAGGTGAGTGCCCAAAAGAGCGGCAGCCGAGACGCCAGCGAGAGGGACGAGCAGCGTGCTGATGAGTCCACAACAACGACTGCAGACTCCGCCGGCGTTGCCGACGCTCTTCATCGTCCGTCTCGCCTCTTTGCTTCTCGGCTCCCGCGTCATCATCGACTGGCACAATCTCGGCTATACGATTCTCGCATTGCGCATGGGCGCTTCCTCGCCTCTGGTCTCGCTCGCTCGTCTGCTGGAACGATGGACAGGGCGCTCGGCATATGCTCATCTTTTCGTCACACGAGCAATGATGCAGCATCTGGATGAGGCGTGGGGTCTCAAGGGCAGAAAAGTGGTGCTGCATGATCGACCGCCGCAGCACTTTCGAAGAAGCAACGTCGAAGAGACGCATGCGCTCTGGACGCGCCTGGCTCCGAGGATATCGCCGGGTTGTGACGGCTTTTGGCCGAGCTTTGAAGCGCAGCACTCGTCGCCCTTTACTACTGTGACGCGCAGCAGCGGCGGCGAGGGCGACATGCAAGAAGCTGAGCTGCGCCAAGATCGCCCCGCACTCGTCGTCAGCTCCACCTCGTGGACGGCCGACGAGGACTTTTCGCTCCTTCTGCGTGCCGCTTCGCTGTACGAACGCCGAGCTCGCGAGCTGGCGGCACAACAAGCCGAGCGAGCACGCGCAAGCAGTCGCCATGCCTCACCTACGCTCGCAGAACCCGCACGTGCACCGCATGCGCGCAGCAAGGGACATAGTTCGCCTACCCTTGAGGAGCCAGAGTGGCACGGCGGAGGCATCGCCACTCGAAGACGCAGCACGAGTCGCAGCTCCTCGCTTGAACTCGACACAAGTCTCGTCTCGGGCAACTCCAACATTGAGTCCACGCGCGACCGCAGTCGCAGAGCAAGTGCAGATCTCTCTGGCGGAGGCATGCCTCTGCTGCCCAACGAGCCGGCGGCAAGACTGCCGAAGATGCTCCTCGTCGTCACGGGCAAAGGCGAGCTGCGCGCGCAGTACGAGAGAGAGATTGCGCTGCTGGAACGGGAGGAGAAGTGGGAGTATGTTCGGATTCGGACGGCGTGGCTGGAGATGGAGGAGTACCCCGTGCTGCTCGGTGAGTAGCGCTCTTTCGTCTCTAGTACGCTGCACACGACGGGCTCAAATTCCCGCGCTCTGCCACTCTCTCCAGGCTCGGCAGACGTCGGCATTTCTCTGCACACTTCCTCCTCCGGCCTGGACCTGCCCATGAAGGTCGTCGACATGCTCGGCTGTGCGCTACCTGTCTGTGCGCTCCACTTCGCCTGTCTCGACGAGCTGATCCAGCACGAGCGCAACGGCCTTGTCTTTCGCGACGCCGAGGAGCTGGCTCGGCAACTCGAGAGTGTCCTGGCGCTGCATCCGCATGCCAACTGGCTGGCCGAGCAGGTGGCACAACTGCCCAGCCCGTTTGACGCACTGCCAACGACGCCGAGCTCGCCCACTCCCACGAGCAGCATGACGATGAGAAGGACAATCTCGGCCTCTCCGCCTTGCTCGCCTCTGCTTGCCACTGCCGCAGGCACGACGCTGCTCGCCAGTCCCGTGCTCGGCTCTTTGGCCGCCTCCTCCGCGCCGCCCTCTTCGTCGCCGTCGCCGCGCGAGGAGAGCCGCACGGCCACGTGGGCCGGCAATTGGTGTGCCGTCGTGCGCCCACTCTTGCTCGCCGCCGACGCCGAAGATGCGTCTGCTGCTGCCTCGGCTTGCTCGCGCACGACGAGCAAGAGCAAGAGGCACGCCCATCGCCGCGCCGCCACGTTGACGTCGTCGCTCTTTCGTGCCCAGCAAGCCTCGGCCATCGCGGCTCGCTCCAGTCCGAAGCTGGACGCCGCCGCCGCCGCCGGCCACATGCAGGCGTTTGGCAGCAGTGCGAGAAGCAGTGGCGAGGAGCATCGCGTGGACGACGGCGCAGATGACGCAGACGAGGCGACGGCCTCCTCGGGCCGCGCAGCAGTGGCGCGAGACGGCCTCTACCAGCGCAGAGCGGCTGCGCCGGCGCGCAGAGAGACGTGGGAGAAGGCAGTGGACATTCCGGACATTCACGTCTCGGCTCCCCCGGCTGCCGGCAGGCCGCTCTAGCGCCCCCGAGTCTTCTCCCCCTCTCGGCCCTTCCTGTCACACCTCAAATATACCCCCCTTTGCGTCCGACCACAGCGTCTGAGATAGCGTGGGCTCATCAGCGGCGCCATCTTGTCATTGAAACGCGTGCCAGCGTGCCCAGAGGGGCGTCCATGTCTGTGTTCTGACTCCGCTCATCTCCAGCCAGTAAGACAGCTCAGCGCAAGCGCATCACGGGGCATTGCAGGCGATGCGGTCCGCTGGTATATTTCTCTTGCGTTTCTCTCGCCTTCCCCCCGCGGGCTTCCCTCATCCCTACCCGGCGCGCCCTTTTCTCTCTCTCTCTCTCTCGCCTCCACACACAGCCCGCCGCGTGGACCAGCCTCACACGCCCCACAACCTCTTTGCGCCCGCCTGCGCACGATAGTTGACGGGCTTTGGCAGTGCTTCCTGCGCCGTTGCGCCTGCTGCGCCCATGGCAGTGGAGATGGATGGCCGATGCGCATAGAGATCCATCGGCGTGGGCGGATAGGCAAATGGCGAAGAAGCCATCGCCGCGGGCGTGCCTGCCTCTGTTGCATGGCCTACGCCTGATGCTGCGTCGCCGGCGAGGAGTGCCGAGGAAGGAGGCGGAAAGTAGCTCGTGTTGCTGCCGACGACAAAGGCGCGAGGCGTCTGAGGCGCCGACGACGACGACGAGGCGGCGGCGAGAGAGGGAAGAATGGAGGAGGAACGCCGACGAGTGGAGGAGAGAGACGGAGGAGGCATGGGAGAGGCCATGCAAGCGGACGTCAAAGGCACGGCACTCGCTGGCATGGCGCTGTAAAGGCCAGGCGTGGCGAGGGGCGGAGCCATAGAAGTGCCGCTGCCGCTGCCGCCTGGCGTAGAGGGAATGCCGGTGGCGCTGGCGAGGGAAGCACTGCCTCCTCCTCCTCCTCCTCCTCCTCCTCCTCCTCCTCCCGTCCGCAGACGCAGCGCCAGCTTGGTGCGCTTGCGAGGCTGCTCGCCGCTGGGCGTGCTCCCGGCGCCCGAAGATGCGGCGCCCTCTATGGCGGAGGAGGAGGAGGAGGGCAAAGTCGCAGAAAGTGGGGGAGAGACGACGGCAGCGGCGGCGGCGGCGATGCCGGACAGGGAGCGTGTCCTCGCCGTCGTAGCAGGCGGCGGCGAGGAAGCTTGCCCAGCCGGCGTCGGCAACGTCGCGGCGCCTGCAGCGTTGCTGTGGCTGGGCGGCGCAGCTTCTGCTGCCGATGAAGAAGCAGCAGCAGCAGCAGCAGAAGCAGAAGCACCAGCGCTACCGGCGGCGGCGGCGGCGGCGGCGGCGGCGGCGTCTGTTTGCTGGATGAGTCGTGCCAGTGCCGCTTGTACGAGCCTCGAGGAGGCCAGTTTGAGCTCGACGAGTGCCAGAGGCCCGAGCGAGGTGGAGGGAGCTTGTGGAAATGCCTGGCCACGCGCGGGGAGCACAAAGGGACAAAAGGTCAGCCTATCAGCCATGGTTTGCGATGGGGGCGCCAGGGGGGCAAAGAGGCAGGGACAAACATGCATAGAGAAATGGGCGCGTCACTTCCCGTCACACACACACACACACAGACACACACACACACACACACACACACACAACACTCACAGGAGTCTCGCGCCACGTATGTGGCGCAGGCCAAGGCGGCAGATGCTTCGGAATCTCGGCGTGCGCGTCGATGCCGCTGCCGCTGCTGGTGCTGCTGCTGGTGCTGCTGCTGCTGCTGCGGGCCTGCGCCACGGGCGCCGCCTCGCCTCGTGCTGCGGCCGACTCTCGCTCTCGGGGTTCCTCCTCTTGCTGCTGCGCAAGCGCCAGGAAAGACGCATCTGGCTCTGCCCATTCTGGCAGCTTGATCGCCGCCTCGGCCGCCGTCGCCGTCGCTGTTGCCTCGCTGGATGCGCCTTTCGCGTTGGCGTCGTCGTCGTCGTGCTGCTGCTGCTGCTGCCTTTGCCGCGTCTTTGCGCGCCTCAGCGTGCCTCTGAGGTGCGCGGCCGAGTATTGAGGCCCCAGCGCCTCGAGCGAGGCAAGCACATCATGCGCCTGCACTCGCCTGCCACTGCGCGCCTGCTGTGCCGCGTGCGCCGCCAGCGCCTCTACGAACGCCTGCACGGCGCGCCCGAGAGCGGCGAGCGCGGCGGGATGCGCGGCGGCGAAGTGCGAGGCGCGGAGTAAGGGGGCGAGAAGAGGAGCGAGAGTTCCTGCGGGAGATGGGATGGTGTGCAGTGAGGAAGTGCAGGTGTTGCTGCTGCTGTTGCTGCTGCTGTTGCTGCTGCTGTTGCTGCTGCTGTTGCTGTTGCTTGCGCAGGCAGTGTGGCGCGAGAGAGGCAGCGCGTAGCGCACGCGCTGGACGGACGAAGTCGAGTCGACGTCTGCTTCGGCAGCAACAGCAGCAGCGGCGGAGGCGCCGTTGGCTGCAGCGACGATGGGCAAGGAGGCCATGGTTCTCCGCGCGCGAACGCAGGACGCAGGAGCGAAGCAAAAGAGGCAGATGAGGATGGCGTGTCAAGGGAGAGATGGTGGGAGGAGAGAGACACGCCGCCGCTCGAGTTGAATGAGCCCAAGGCGAGCGCCTGAGACGCACGGGCGCGCGCGCCGCGGGGGGGCGTGCTTACGTCAGCCGTCAGCATGGCGCCCGCGTCCCTTGCTGCTCCTCTCTCTCCCTCGCCCTGCCTCGCGCCTTGCGTTGCTCTGCTTCTCTCTCCAACGTTGGGCAACAATCATGTCTCAATCGAGCTCAAGGCAGCATAAGGCAGCATTGGTCGCCAAATCGATCCCATTCTTCCCTTACCTCGCCCTTGGCCATGCTTGGCCTCGTTTTTTTTTCACGGGGGCAGGCCCGCCCGCCCATTCACGCAGCGCCGCCCTGCGCCAGCAGCGCCTCGAGACGCTGCAGCATCTCCCCCGCCTGCCTCCACGGCACCACGACGAGGCGCCCAAACAGGGGCGCCTCAAACGCCTCGGCTGCGTCCGGAGGCGGCGGAAAGCGAAAGGTGTGTGTGTGCGACGCAAACTGGGGGGGGCGGGGGGGCAGAGCAAGGTCAGCTGGCGGGCGCGTAGAGGTAGGGGGGGAAAGGAGTGAAAAGGCAAACACACTTGAGCAAATACGGCGTCCTCCGGATGGAAGAGGCCATACTCTCCCTCTGCCAGCCTCGCTTTTGGCGGCGGCGCCGTCTTTGCCGTCTTAAGCGACGCAGCCGCCTTGCGTCGCTTCTTGGCGGCGCCCTTCATTCCCCGAGGCTTGTCCTCCGCATCGCCGCCCTCGGCGTCGGACATCTCGTCGTCGGAAAAGGCATCGGCGTTGAAGATGCGCGAGAAGAAGAGGAGGTTGTCGGGCTGAGTCTACACCGCCTCGGGCATCAGCATCGGACACGCGGCGTTTGTGGGAGAGAGAAAGAGAGAGAGAGAGGGCAGCAAACGTACAGGACTCGCAGCAATCTCGTCGAATAACATGCGGTACAGAGGCAGCGCAATGGCAGGCGGCAGATTGACCATGCGTTCGTGCAGCACCAGGAGCGTCGACGGCGAGGCGGCGGCGTTGGCGGCGTCGGCGGAGGAAGAGGCGAGAAGCGAGGAGATGGAAGCGCAAGAGGCGCTGCGCGCGAGAAAGTAGGCGCGCAGAGATTGAGAGGCCGCCGTCGAGGCCTAGGGCAAAAGGTGGGATTGGTGGTCAGATTTGCGACTTTCACGCGCGCGGGAGAGAGGAAAAGGGCGAGAGAGGGAGAGAGGAAAAGGGCGAGAGAGGGAGAGAGAGAGGAGGGAACAAGAAAGGAGGAGAGAGAGTGCGGAAACAAAACGCAAGTACGGACAAGAGAAATTCCGAATACTCCCCTTCGCTTTCTGCCCCCCCTCCACTCTTTGCAACCCCGCGCTGGCCCGGGGGGGGAGGGCAAAACTGCAAACGGCCGAGCACAAAGTAACGCTCTTGCCCCGCCCCAACGCCAGAACGTCCCTCTTTGCTCACGGAGAAGAGAGAGCCGAGCGGGATGGGTGCAAACAAAGGGCTTGTGCAACACACACAGCTTCCTCTCTGGCCCCCTTTCTGCGTGCTTTGCGTGCCCGCCTATGAACTACTCTCTCTCTCTCTCTCTCTCTCCCCCATATGGGCAGGTCGCCTCTGTCCCCCCCCCCCTCCCCCCCTGCAATTGCCTAGGCCACGCCTTTGGCCACATGTCTACATGCGCGCTCAAGCTTTTGGTTTTCGCCTCGTCGCTCTTTGGCCGGTGTGGTATCGCTCCTTCTCTCGCTCTCTACCCTTTGTTGCCCTCGCTCGTTGCCCTTGCCTTCCAGCCGGCGCCAAACTCACTGCCAAGTCAAACGCGCCTACAAACGCATACGGATCCTCCTCCTCGCCTCCTTCTTCGCTCTGTTGATCCACCTTGACCACGCTGCCCCACTTGCCTGCCGCGTCAATCGTCTCCTGCGCAATGGCGCCGAGATCGAGGTGCGCGGCGTGCGTGTAGAAGAGCTGCTGGGTGAGGCGCTTGAGGGCGTGGTAGTCGAGCGCGGAGGGAGAAGAGAAGAGGAAGTCGACATTGATGAAGCTCGGCTCGGAGTCGCCCGAGGAGGAGCTGGAGGAGGAAGCGGCGGGAGAAGCAGGACGCTTGGACATGGCGCCTGAGAGGTGAGGTGGGTGGATGTGGAGACGAGGCAAGCGTGGAGGCGAGGAGGCGGAGAGGCGAGCCCTCGCAATCTCGAGGCGAGATTGCCTCTCTCCCGCACGGGAGACATGCGCGTGGGAACGCAACGAGCGCCTGCACTCCGAGGCCGGGCGAGGCATCGGATCTTCGGGCCAGGCGCAGCGCAGCGCAAGGCGATAGACACGCGGCGGCGGGCCCAGGTGCAGCAGACCGGGAGCAGAGAGAGGCATGAGCGCACGAGAACAGCAGCCAGTGGGCGGCTCGCCTCAGCGTTCGGAGCCGTGCGGAGACAAGGCTTCAAGGTTCGCCGTGCGTTGTGCTGCGGGTCCGGGTCCGAGAAGGCCGAAAGGCACAAACGCCCGCCGCGCCATGCCGGCGCGCGCAATCGGCCATCTCTCCACCGAATCCAGCGCCGCGGGCGGCGGCGCTAGCTTGCTCTGCTTCTGCTTCTTCCCCACATCCACCACCCACCTCACCCACACCCTCGCATCATGGCCGAGCGCACCACTCCCCTGAAGCGTGCGTGCTCCTCCCCTGCCTTGCCTTTCTCCCTTTTCTTGCCAGGCCTTGCGCTGCTCGGCGCGCGCGATGAGAGAGAGAGAAGGAAAAGCTGATGCGCTGTGCGTCCTCTCCTCGCAGCGCTGCCCTTCTACGCACAGTTCACCGCCGGTGCCATTGCCGGCGTGACGGAGCTGCTGTGTCTCTATCCTCTCGGTGCGTTGTTGCCCTCCCTCTCTCTCTCTCTCTCTCTCTCTCTCTCTCTGCGGGCGCTGCCTCACACTCCGGCCCCATGCAACACACAGATGTAGTCAAGACGCGCATGCAGCTGCAGACGTCTGCCGCCGTCGGCGCAGATCGCTACAATGGCATGGTCGACTGCTTCCGCAAGATCATCGCCACCGAGGGGTGAGTGCCGCGGGTGCGAGTATGTGTGTGTGTTTGTTGCGCGCGTTTCCAGGGTTGCGGACAGAGAAGCGGGGGCCCCCCGGGGGGGGGGGGGGGGTTGAGCTTCGAAGCAAAGCCGCAAGTGATATCCTAGCCCCGGCTGGCTAGGCTGTTGAATGAGAGAGGGGCGAGGACGCAAAAGAGCGAAAAACACACAGCCGACGCAGATGGG
>NW_020312007.1:123203-125954 GCF_003144115.1 Tilletiopsis washingtonensis | reverse complement strand
TCTTCTTCTGACCCCCGCCAACTTCAAAAACAGCGCAGGCAGACTCTACCGCGGCCTCGTGCCGCCGCTCATGCTCGAGGCGCCCAAGCGCGCCGTCAAGTTTGCGTGCGTATACTATCTCTGTCCCTCTCCTTCTCTCTCTCTCTTCTCCCTGCCCGCCTGTTCTGCGTAAACGACTCTTTTTGCTGACGTATGCACCTCTTTTCGCTTCTGCCACTCTCCCCCTCTTGCCGCTCCGTTCGCCCCCCCCTCATCAAACAGCGCAAACGACGCGTGGGCAAAGACGTACCGCGGCATTACGGGGCAGGAGAAGATGACGCAGGGCCTCTCGGTGCTCACGGGCATGAGTGCCGGCGCCACCGAGTCCGTCGTCGTCGTGCCGTTTGAACTCGTCAAGATTCGGCTGCAGTGCGTTTGTTGTCCCGCCCCCCCTTCCCCCCCTCTCCCTTCCCCCCCTTCTCTTGCTGCGCCGCCTCAGCGCCAAGCCTCGCAAACACCCAGCTGACCATAGTTCGTGCGTTGTGTGTGTCTCCCTTCCCCCTCCCCCACCTCCCCCCTTCGCCCGCGCGCAAACAACGCAGAGACAAGGCGCAAAGCCACCTGTACAAGGGCCCCATGGATGTCGTGTCCAAGATCGTCAAGGCCGACGGCCTGCTGGGCCTCTACGCCGGCCTCGAGAGCACCTTTTGGCGCCACGTGCTGTGGAACGGCGGCTACTTTGGCTGCATCTTCCAGGTCAGGGCACTCATGCCCAAGGCGGAGGTGAGTGGGCTTGCGACTGCTGCTGCTGCTGCGGGCTGCGGGCTGCCGGCTGCCCACGAGAGGGGGAGGGAAAGGGGAAGAGGGTTGGAGAAGCAGCATGACGGATGGCGATGAAGGATGATGGGAGGAGAGCATCTGAAAGGGGGGGAGGGGGAAGGGGGCAGAGAGAGAGAGAGAAGAAACAAGTCTGCCTGCGAGAAAGCAGGGGCGAGGGAGAGAAGTCATTGGGAGGTTTGAGGTTTCAGCCCGCCCAAGGCGCCACAGCTGCGGTTTGCGCACCTCCCTCCCCCTCAAGGTTCGAGGGAGCCCCTGGGGGGCAAGTGCTAAGCGGGGGTGAACAGATGGCTGAAACTGTCCTCCTTTCCCTCTTCCCCCCCCGCCTTTCCCCCAACCCCGGCGCGCCCCCCCGCGCCTTTTCTCGCAAAAATGCCGCCGCAGAACAAGGGCCAGGAGCTGCGCAACAACTTCATCTCGGGTGCGATTGGCGGCTTTGTGGGCACGGCGCTCAACACGCCCGCCGATGTCGTCAAGAGCCGCATTCGTAAGTATCGTCAGGTCGGCGCGCAATTCCACTTCCCCCCCCCCCCCCCCGGCGGCGGGCGCGAGGGCCAGCGGGCGCTGTGACGCACGGAGGCATTGCCCCCCAGGGCTGTGGCTGAACCACCCCCAACCCTTTTACGCTGTCGCGCACAGAAAACACACCCAACGTGCCCGGCGTGGTGCGCAAGTACAAGTGAGTGGTGCCAACTTGCGCCTTCCCTTGATGTTCTCACCGGCGCGAAAAACCTGTACTCACCCCCGCGCCCCCCTCCTTTCTGCCCTTCTTCGTAGCTGGACTTTCCGTGCGTGCCCTCCCCCGCCCCCGGCCCGCCCCTCTTTCCTCATGCTCCTCTTCTGGCCGGCCTTTCTCTGCTGACCCCTCGTCTCTCTCTCTCGCGGCCCACAGCGTCGCTCCTCACGATTGCCAAGGAGGAAGGCTTTGGCGCGCTCTACAAGGGCTTCACGCCAAAGGTGCTGCGTCTGGCGCCCGGCGGCGGCGTGCTGCTCCTCGTCGTCGAGGTGGTGCTGGAGCAATTCCGCAACACCATGGGCCCGCCTTACATCTAAAACACACCAACACGCGCGCGCAGCGCAGGTCTGGCAACAAAATGCAAGGGACGCCAGCCAAGGAAGCCCGCTCCGTCCGAGTGTGCCTCCCCGCGAGGCTGCTGAGACATATCCTCGCGCACGGCGACACTGCGTGATGTGCCCCCTCTCTCCCTCTCTCTCTCAATCTTGCTTCACGCTCGACAAGCTGTTGTACTCTCTCTCTCTCCCTCTCTCTCTCTCTCTCTCTCTCTCTTTCTCTCCTCTGCTCGCTGCTCTCCTGATGCCTCTCTCTCGCGATAGACTCTTGCGCCTCCTCTTCGTCTGCGGCTGCGCAATCACAAAACAGGTGTCATGCCACGGACGGGGGCGAATCGGGTGCTGGCGTGGAGTGAAGCATAACGCATGATGATTGGACAGGGGTGCAGATTTGAGGAAGGGCCCTCAGAACGAGATGACCTTCTTCTCGCCTCGCGTCGTCGTCGTCGTCGTCGTTGAAGACTTGATCTTCTCCTGCCTCGCCAGCTGCACTCTTCTTCTCGCCAGCTGATGAAAGTCATCCTCGTCTGCTCCAGCTTCTCGATCTCCTTGGCCCAAATGCTGCGCGCCCGTCATGGCGGCAATGCCCAGCGCCGCCGCGCCCGCCGGCTGGGCGCGCAGCGAGAGCGGACAGTCGCGCGCCAGATGCTGCACGCTCGAGCACAGCTTGCAGCTGCCGCCGCGCGGATACACGCCGCGCCCGGCGTTGGAGGGACATTGAGAGGCAAGATGGCCCTGCCAAGGGGGACAAAGGCAAGGAATAAAAGAGGCGGTTCAGCGCAAAGGACGGCGCAGCACGATGAAGATCACTCAGCGTGCCGGCAGAAAAGGCCAGTAGTGAGGCTTCGTGCCCTTGTCGGCCTT